>NW_027106076.1:476412-481541 GCF_000696795.3 Halyomorpha halys | reverse complement strand
ATCAAAAATAGGGGTGAGATAACTGCCTTTTTTTCTTCCCGGCTCTTGTACTAATAGGTTACTGACCAAGAGCTAACCAGCTCATCACACAAAATTGATTAAAGTTAAAATATTCAATTTCATTATTCATTATTCATTAGTTCCATTATTATCTTTCTTAATTTATTGTTTTAATTTAAAACTTTCCATTACAATTTTTTATCATTTACGATTCGTCTGCATCAAGTGTAGAAATTAGAGATTCAATGTGAGGTACAGATGTGTCCGGATGGAAAATAGTAAGTGAGGATCGTAATACTGATTAATTTTTAATAGGATCGCACTAAAGATACACATCAGTGTAGGGATAAGACCTTTATCTTACTTTAATTTCCATTATATTCGAAAAAATACATTTATAAACACACTCTGAAAATATATCTGAAACAAAAAACCATTGTTGAAAGATGGATTACAAATAAATACCTCAAAAAGCAGAGCCCTTGTCTTCTATCACGGAATGAAGAAGAAAACTTCGAGTTCTCCTGTAACACAAAATGTTTAGGTTTAAGCTGATAGGACTGATAAAGAAATTACAAATAAGTATAACTGATAATTTAATAGATCGATGGTTTTTGAAGAGACCCGCTATGAAATCTAGGGTTCCTTCGATCTTTCAAATAATTCTATAATTTAATAGATAACTATTCAATAGATAGACAGTTTTATAAGAGCTGATACAAAGAAGGGGAAAGCTTAGAGAGAAAAAAATCTAAAAAAGACATACAACTACAATCACTATAGTGATGAATTAAGTATCTAAAGTCATTTGATAAGAATCTAAGCCCAATCTTAATTCTTATTATGAAGATAAATAAGGTTACATAATATTTATATTTGCTGTGTATGTAGCAACCGATAATATTCGGAAAAAGCGTCATTTGATAAATGTTTTTCTCTCTCCATTTTTCTTAAAACTATTTGGAAATTAATAATTACAATATTTTAGTTTTTAGGATGTAATACTTCTGATTTAACGTCTAAATTTTATTAACTTGATTTTTAGTATATTAATAGAACACAATTTCACTTTTGGTATAGTTGGTTCGCCGTATATGAATAAGAGGAAGATGGTCCAGATAGTGGTCAAGACAAACAAAAAAATAGTTTAAACTATCAATTAATGACCAATGTTTCAACCCACACTACAGGTCTTCATCAGGGTGGTAGTGATTGGTGAAGGTATACACCAATACATGTTCACCTCCTGTAATTTTAGACTACAGATCCAGATGAATTAAGTATCTAAAGTCATTTACATCATACGTCATTTACATACGGTTACATAATATTTATATTTGCTGTGTATGTAGCAACCGATAATATTCGGAAAAAGCGTTATTTGATAAATGTTTTTCTCTCTCCATTGTTCAGCCTTGAAAAAAGAAACAAAGCCTGCATGATCATTCTGTCAACACAATGAAAACTGGACTGCTTTGTTAATCAGACGGAACCATCGAATAATCGTTATTCCACGAATAGAATTTTGAAATTCAGGCAGCGAATATTTTGCCGTAAACGTTATAATTTATTATGTCATAAAATATAAACTATGTAGAAACTCCTCAATACTCTACTACGTATTGATCGCTTTTTATATTATTTATATTTTATCAGCGGAATGATAAAGCTGAATACTTTTACCAATATTTTCTTATGACAAGGAGCTGTTTCCGAAGATCAAAGGCACTTCCCACGGAGTTCTTCACATGAAGATGATTTCTCCGGTCTATACTGAATGGTGAAAGTATGGATACCTTACTCGTCAGTTTAACTCTATAGCGATTGATTTTTAGGTCAGGCGAGTTGTAAAAAATGCGGCACAGTATCCTTCCAGTATGTCGGCTTAAAAGAGACTTTCTTTTAGCAAAAGGAAAAGGAGAGGCCAGTGTGTTTGATGGAATTCAATAGAAAGTTATGAACTTCCTGTTTTCGAAAAGTGGGTTGCAATTAATCAAAATAATTACTGCCTGAAAAGTAGAGCAACAAAGGTTTTGAGCTTTTATCAGAGTAACAATCAACCATATCAGTCTATGGACTCCATTGGACCTGCAGTAATGTATTGATTCTTTAAAAAAGAAACATAATTTAGAATCATATTGTTCTTCCTTTAAAAAACATTTGAGACCTGTTTGATCAAATCCTTTCATGCAATCATCCATAAATTTCAAAGTCCTTTTTCCATGTGGTTACGATCCAATGATCAATTTATTGTTCATCATCAAATAACTTTTTGTTTGTTTGGCAAGAATGGAAGGATAATTTCTAAACACCGTTTACATAAACAATTAACAATATGTACGTCACCATACTAATCGACTGTGATCTCTATAAACTCTTTTCGAAAAGACAAATCGATCTTTTGAGATCCTGACCTCCTTCCAGAGTCGATAAGCGTGGACGATTCGACCCTAACCATCGGGGGTGACTGTTTTCATGGTTGTCACGCCTCATTAGAGCTCAGTCTATTTGGACCTCAGTATATTTGTACTAATGGTTGTTCTGTACTGATTGTCGACTGTTTTGGTCCAGAAGACATAATTTTTTAAATGAATCTAAAATATTCGTAAGTAATTTTTTTGTTCATTAGGATATTACGTTCTTGTGTGCACCAAAACTAAAGCGGAAAAAAGGATATGCTGTTTGTTACCGATATTTTCTAGTCAGAGTGAGAAAGTTGAAATTTATCATGTTTTAATACCGTTTCAATTTTCCATGCCATATCCAGATTTTCATCCGTCAATCGTAACCATATAATCTATTGGGTAAAACCTTTTGTAATTAACAATACCAGACATGATAACGAACATCAGCAGTGAAAGAGAAGGGATGCTAATTGATATAATTGCTAACAGCTATTAACATTTTTAAATACATACATACAGCTAAAAACATACAAAACCTACATGTTTTCTAGCTTACGATTCGAAAAAAATACTGACATTATTTGTTGAAATTTGTTTGAAAGATATTATCTGCCTCTTATTATACCATACCGCAATTTCGTTTACTTGTTTTTAAAAGTTTGAATAAGAACGGTATAATTATAAATAAGTATAATTATAAATAAACGGGCAACTATTTAACTGTCTATATTTTCAACTTTAATGAAAGAACTATGAGAAATTAAACAGAGTGTTTAATATACAGTTTAGGGTTAAGTATGTCACTGAAAATATTCATTAAGGATGCCAAAACCAGAAAAAAAAAAACATTATAAAAGTATGTTTACTTAACGTTTTGTTTAGGAGATATTCACGTCTAAGGATTTTCATAGCTATGGATTGAAGAGGTAAGTCTTATGAAGGGGATATGTAACATTTTTGGATTTTTTTAATCTTTAGTTTGGATAAAGGGGGTAGGTGCCTTTCTAGCTACTCTAACCTCAAAATCCAATTAATAACTGAGGTACCTAGATGTAAAAGGATTAAGAACACTTCAAAACAACCAGCTCCAACAAAAAAATTTGAACTTTGTTGTCTTACAATTTACTATTTGTAACATAACACCTTCATCCACTAACCCCTTCAAATATTTAAGTTGTAATAAATAAATTAATATGCGTTACAAATAATTCATTAATGAAATTTGAACAATAAAATTCATATTAATTGTTGTTCTAAGTTATTACTTTGATGTTTAAGACAGGCAGGCATCTTTCTTTCACAGTAGCTGTATAAGTATATATACAATGCCCGAATGGCATGTTTTATTGTCATGCTCACCAGATCTAACAGCGCCGGATTTTTTTGTTTAGGCTGACATACAAAAAACCTTTTTAGACATGAATATCTTCTAAACAAAGGGATCGGATCAATAATGCATACATTGACTTTGGACACTTTACCCTGAAACATCACATTGAAGTTTTGCCCGGATTTAAATTTCACTTAACATCAATGCCCTACCAGAACTTTTAGGAATTAAAATAAGTAAAATATATTATTTTATTACAGTTTTTTATTGGAATAAAAATATATAAAAGTTAGTGAGCTCAAGTAATAATAAACAGAGAGAAGTATAATATTATAAATAAAAAAATACTTATCAATAGGGTCCGGGTTGCGAACTACACAACACTAAAGAATGCCACCATTCTTTATACTTACATAATATTCGGTAATATTTAACTTACTTATTACTAATGTCATCAAATTGTTAGACTGTCTTAATCACTAAGCTACGGGCGACCCTTCTCTATTATTTCTTCTTTCTTATTCATAAATTTTCTTGAGATTCAGGTTCGTTCATATTTCTAACCCCTTGTTTACTCATATCATTCTTTCTACCTCTATCCATATACCCACCTATTACTTTTTAATGTATTTTCTACTAATTGAATCCCAATTAATTATTCTAATTTTATTATTAAACATTTACTTGTATTACTTCTGGCTTATTCTATTACATTTGTCTCATTGCACCTTTCTCTTTGTAGTTCTGAAGAAGGCTCGTATTGCGAACCGAAACTTCGGCATTTAATAAACATTACAAGTTTTGTGTTTCTCCTGACCTCCATCCGGACCACCCATCTATTTAATTAATGTTATATCAAATATTAATATATAATAAATAAGTATTAAGTAGCTTTACCTGTAGATTACCAACCTGTTCCAACCGGATTTAGTAATACGCCGGCACGGAAATGGTTGTAAATGGTTAATGCGACAAAAAAAACATCTGAGGGTTATGTATATATGTTTCATTTATTTAGAATATTTGTACATCCAATGCCGTCCGACCAGATGACAACATCTATCGTTCGGTGGCAAAATAACTTATAGAAACAATAACATAAATGAAATGTAAGTCATACGTTTGATTAGAGCGCTGGGGAGGCTCCTACGATTCAAAAGCTATAACAGTACAATATGAATCAATTTCAAGCAATAAAACTAATAATTCAACTAAAAAAATACTAAAATGAAAATAAAAAAATGGAAGAAAGAACTTATGAAGAGGATAATAATGATTCGGGTTTACAATTAATAAATAAATAATAAAGAGCTAATGAATTCATAATAAGCATGGAGTGAACTTTGAATAAAAATAAGAATAAAATATTATAAACAATAATTATAAGCATAATA
>NW_027106076.1:460770-470027 GCF_000696795.3 Halyomorpha halys | reverse complement strand
TAAACAATTGAACATATATGGTACCCTATAGTCTTCAATGCGTTTCCCAAATCTGTTGTTATATTGTGGTTCAATAAATTTAGCTTTTTTTGTTTCTAACCTTTTTTAAATATGTGTATTCATTAATTTTAGGATAATTTTGCAAAAGTTAAATAGTTTAGGTAATATAGTGGCAACAATGTTGAGATAATATGATTTATGACTACGTTGTGTTATCGTTTTCAAAGTTCGATGCTGAAGATTTGCAAGTTTTGATATTCTCTTATTAAAAATTCTGGCGGATTAAAACAAGGATGTTAAATTAATGACCTGAAGAAAAATCGAATGTCTAAAAAAAATGAAGCAGAGACATTGGCGTGACATTAAGCTCTTTTCGGTAGTTTACATATTTTTTTTTTTTTTACTGCAAATATGACCCATCTTGAAAGCACGGCAACACCGATTCTCCTCGCAATGAAAACCTAAAAACTTTTTAATCTATTTACAACTACCGGCCGAAGTGGAAGCGTTACTGTAATCGGCGGAAAAATTCCCAAAGGGTTCGACAAAGGGGACCTGCTGACTCCGCAGGCGACACAAAACCGGTCCCACCGAGGCAGTACCCACCTGGACAGGCCATTTCCGATCTGTCACCTGGGGAGACGGCATTGGCCTATAAACCTCGAAGTGCTGAGGCAGCGACCCGTAACTGGGTTCTTCGAGATGGTGACTCATTGGAGCATCTCTGCTTCGGAGGGGGTTCCTCACGTCCGTCATAACGGGGGTCGCATGGAAAAAAGAGAGGATGTCAAATGGGAAACGGAGTCACGTGGGATTCGGAAATAGAGCAAATCTTCTTCTCGTGATGAATGATACTCTCTGTCAGGAATGTAGAAGCGATAATTATCTTAAAGGTAGATGGAATCACTAGGTTTTTATATAAAATTATATCGTGAATCTATGGGGATATTATTAGAGGAAGCAACACTATATTGGCTTTTTTCATACTTCAACAATCTCAGATAGAGAAAGTACTAATCCAAGAGTCTAAGAGAAGAAGAAAACCAGTAATTTAATCCTATTTTTTATTACTTCAATGAAAAATATAAACAGTTAACAGTTAAAACTGATGGCTCTGCCGACCAAGACGAGGGAGAATAAAAAATAAAGGCTGCTTCACAAGTTACCAAAAAAATTTTTTTTTAAGTTATTTAAATCTTAAAATTATTAAAAATTATATCATAGAATCCGTTACTCCTACTACTCAATTGAGAGCTGACATATATAAGTACGTCGGGGAATATTGAATATAAACGGCTTTGTTTTATCATATTTTACTTTAAATAATGCCCTATTAAGTTTTTTAGTGTTGCAGGTAATTTTAAAAATATGGATCTTCGAATAAAAAATAAATTTATTATAACGATTTGAAATAGCCGCCTTTCTTAACTTTTTTTCTCCTCCAGCTCTATAGTAGTTCCTCGACTACATGGCAGTCGGAGGAATTTAGGGTTTAGGTTTATCATTTTGTAATAATAATAATAATTTATTTATTTATTTATGGGGCTACCACTGTAAAAATAGAGTTGGCCTGTGAAGTACAAAATTTAACAATCATTGTAGTAATAATTAAATAATAATAATAACAATCAACAAACTATTTGATTATTATATATATTATTATATGTTGGGGCGAGGGGCTTTTCGTGAATGATGAAACCGACCTATTACCCAGAGAAAAACTGCGGTTGTTGAGACGATATGTCGAGCGTTGGGTGAGGATCACGAGCAAGGTGAACTAAACTCTGGTGAGTTAAAAAGTCCTGACCTCCTGACTGCCGACTCTAGACGCAAGGCTCCGACTCAGCCTCTGGACTCTAGGCAGCGGACTGTAGACTCCTTTATCAGTCTGTATACAGAACTAATTCCATTGAATCACCTCATAACTCCATCTTCTGATGCACCCCCACCCCCTCCCTCACACTTCTTTTCGATAGTTTTTCTTATTATTTCACCATTATCTATCGGCTTTATTAATTAATGTTTTTATTTTTATCTTATATGCAATACAACACGAGGAGACCCTTCACCTCCGGACTTAAAATAGCTCCTTTTTTAGAATGGATAGCTCATATATAAGATTAAACATAACAGGTAACCTTAAAATACCAAAGGTAGTAAAAGATAAGACACAACACGAATTACTTTTCTTTTTCACAGTAATGCACTTACTAATTCACTTTTTATTTCTGTTTTTAGAGGGTTCGGAAAAAAAAAATAATAATTCCATTGCAAATCGCAATGTTGTATACCGAGCCACAGCGATGTATTTATATATTTATATTATACATGCCTACCACAACAAACCTCCTTAACTGCGTAATAAAAACAAATTTAATTTTAATTATAAAATAAAAACTGAATTGTTATTAAAAAAAAAAGAAGTTTCATCACAAGCTGGACATAGCTTCTGTGGGTCTAAAATATATTTGTGCAGGTTTATCAATTCATTAATATTAATTATTATTGCGAAAGTCCAAAAAAACACCTTATCGTCTTCTGCATCTTGATAACCTTTTTGTTACCTTTAATTATTTTTTATAAAAGCTAAAAAAAGATATGGATATTAAATTCCGTGTTGTGAAGAACCCAAAGAATTTCGCTAAATTCATTAGAGGTAATAGGACAGTGAGAGATAATCCATCATGTATGATTTACAGGAGTAGCTCCTCTTACACCTAAATCGATCTTGAGGGCATTTTATTCTGAATATGAACTCATTCATCGAATATTTTCACAAGGCTTCTTGCCGAAATATATTAAAAAAGGAACATTTTTTCTAAATTAAGTGAAACCTGGGCTTTATTTTATTTCGTTCAGACTAAGTCCAAACAAATCATAATGAATAATAAATAAAATATTCAATAACATTTATTTTATTTTCTTAAATTAATGCGAGAAATTTTTATCCGATGAAAATTCCTGCCGTATTCCAATATTTTTATGATTGTAAATGGCAAAACTGAACGAATTTAACAGAGTATTTAAATCTATACTCTCTGAAAAAATATGTAAAACTTTAAGTTACTAAATTTTCGATTAAAACTTTTTAGCTTACATTTATGTTGAAAACCCCACGAGAGAACTGTTAGATCTCAAAACCTACTACTTTTCAGAAATTGCCTTTAAAGTTTAAGTCCGAATGAATGAGAGGACCTTCTCCGACCTCAATCCTTCGTAAATAATTCCTGCTATTTTGTGAGCCAATGGGACAACTGGCTGGAACATATGTAATACCGAATTTGATAAATCCAAGAACCTTTTTTGCGAAATCTAGAAACATAATCTAAATTTGGAGTTATAAATCAACTCTATAAGGAGAACATTGGCGAATGAGCTTATAATCCGTATAGTATTCGTTACAATTCAAAACTGAAAATTTGCTAGTGGAATGCAAAAATCCTGTAGTGAAGATGCGATATATCGAAATTACAATCGATTCACATTGGTAGTTCATATTCTATTTGGCCTCATTACTATTCAGGTCAAACTATGACAGAAAAAACATCATTCATTTAAATTTTATAATTCGTAAGGCACACAATACAGAGAGGCAAAATAATAATGGCCACAGGTGCATTTGGAGGGCGACGAATAACATTAAGTTGTACTGGTCAACAATATTATTGCTAACGAAAATAGAGCCGAGGATTGCTAAATTGGTATTAGCACACCAGGTTCATCCTTCTCATTAAGATGATTTCGAATGGTTTTAACTTTTTTTGTATTACATTCTATTCTGAGTTCAATAAATAGTTTAGTAATTTCCAAGTTCAATGTTTCTAATTTAAACCTTTCTTTGCTATATTTTACGAAAAAAAAGTAGAAAAATTAATACATATATATTTCCCATTAATAGCTGTAAAATTTTAAAAAAAATTAATTTCCAGGGGGCGCTAAGTAATATTTTTCCTAAAAAGCGGGCGGGTAAGACAAAAAAGTTTGGGAACCACTGGTTTAGATCAAGGAAAATGTTTTGAAGAAGATGGTAAGGGCTTGATTGTGTTTTGGGAACAATCCTGGCTTTTTTTAAATTCCGCCTACCCAGTAGCATAGCCTGGAGCTGGACTTGGTAATGGCTAATAGCCATCTATTCATCTGATAGTTCTTGAGATATAGTTTTTCATTAACTAAAACTTGTTTTCCGAAAAACGAGAAACTAACATTTTGGAAATTTATTTTGGCGAATAACAATGTAACTGCTACTCCTAACGCTGATAGACATCTGTACGTCTTTAATTTAACACAATAAATTCAGAAGATATTGATTTGTGATTATTAAAAAAAAAATGTTGCTCTTGGATGTATGCCTAAAACTATTGAATGTAAACTGCTCTATTACGGCTCAAATAAATTCAAAACTGGTTGAATGTATTATAATATAGTTGATAAAGCTAATTTTCATATGCTGCAGCTCATATGAAAATTAGCTTTATCAACTATATTATAATACATTCAACCAGTTTTGAATTTATTTGAGCCGTAATAGAGCAGTTTACATTCAGGCATTTCCATGATATTTGCAAAAATTAATAAACAAAATATTAATTTTTCCTTATTCAGAAAATAATGCTGCTTATTTAAAGCCTGCATCTCAAGAAATATTGATCGTAGAGATCTTTTTCAGAGCTCAATTTATAGAAAATTTGCGCTACTTTAAATAATATGCTATGAATTGTTTCGTGTTGTAGGTAGTATTAACGATATGGAGCTTCAAATGAAAAATGAGCGAAAACTTCAGGTTTTTCTCAAATAAAATGAACCTCAGGGGACGTACATAGTTTAGAACTGTACGTAGTTTTCATCAAAGTAATCAAATATGGCGGAGAAAAAACTCTTTTTCTTCTTCTCTTTTGTTGAGACTATCAGTGGTCCTTTCCACTGATTCGTCCAGTCTCTGATTGTAACCAACTGCTAAACAACGAACATCAATTAACAATAAATTTAAAAAAAAGTTAAATAAAAACTTTTAAAACTTAAATCATCATTAACATTTTCATAATTATTTTTACAAATATTTTTTGGCATGCACCCCCAGGAATGTACCCCTTACCTCTAGGCCTAGTACGCATGTCAGGTAAATCTGACAATGTGGTCATTTCTTAATTTTTCCATTGATTTATTTTTAATAAGTTGTGGTGAAGGGGTTATATTTTTGTTGTGAACCATAACATTTAACAGACATATGCCAGAGGCACAGGGATAATTAAAGAAGAAATAAATGCATATAAAATATCACAGATGACTGCTCATAGTTCCCTGCTATATTTATTTCATGGAGAATTTGCACCCCTTTATCCGTACCAACTTTGACACTTCCTGAAAAGCTAACGGAACACCTTTGCCTTCAGGGTATCATCGCTGTTGCAAAGCCATAGAGATCCCTCTTCGTTACAGCAAGCTACGTGATCTGTCCCAAGTGTAACGTGGGAACACATCAGTTACCGCAGCAGTGCCTAACAGAACAATAAATTTCCTACCGTTGACCAATTAAATCCTGATGAGGTTGCAACATGAGGAATCCGTATCATAACATTTAAAGCCATAAAGAACCATCTAATTTACACTTAATCGGTTTAATGAATAATAAAGACATGTTAGTGTCACACAACTATACAATACTGATTGGTATCCAACTAGATTTGATACATAAGGGGCCAGTGGCTAGACCATAGTCGGACTTTGTTCAAATTATGTCAACATTAATCTATTCGTCACTTTCACAACAAATTATTCACGAAATTTTTTTGTACCATTCCTGAAAATAAGAACATTATTACATACATACATAATAAATGAAATTTAATATGTATACTAGTGCGTCATCTCTCTTGGATTACCCAGTGGCATCATAAGGTGTTGATTGCAGGGTCCAATTAAAGTAGTGCAGGCTAGCTGTAGTCTATGGCTAACGCCATGGAATTCATGGAACGTGAAGGGATATGAAATAGGATTTTGTTTTTTTAATTGACCCCCTTCACCTCCGGACTTAAATAGTTGCTGAAAGGATAGCTCATATGTAAAATTAAATATAACAGGTAACCTTTAAATACCAAAGGTAGTAAAAGGTAAGACACAACACGAATTACTTTTTCTTTCTACACAGTAATGCACTACTAACTCACATTTTTATTTCTGTTTTAGAGGGTTCGGAAAAAAAAAAAAAAAATTTACCCCCTTGACGAAATAATTGTGTATACGAAATGTAATTTAATAAATACATATAGGTACTTACATATCTGTTAGTTTGTACATATACCTACCTATATGTATGTATTCAATTACTTATTTCGTCAGAGGGGTCCGAAAAAAAAAATATTCCCATTTCGTATCCCTTCACGTCCTATTAATTCCATGGCGTTACCCATAGGCTACAGCTAGACTGTACTACCTTAATTGGACCCTGCAATCAACACCTTATGATGCCACTGGGTAATCCAATAATAGGAATAGGGTATATGTAAAACTGAAATAGAACTAATTTACTCAAATTAAACGAGAACCGAAAATTAATCTGTTAATTATCGGAATAATTTTGTAATAGAATAAATCTATGTAAGACCAGAGGGCCGAAGCATATTGAGTAAACAATCTCAGCATTTTTAGTAAAAAACCGATACGCACCCGTCCTGTAGGTTTTAACTATTTGGTGGCCGACCCACGTAATAACTTTCGACACCCTAGCTAGAGAGTAGGTTAGTGACCGGTAAGAAAATATCCCTTCCGACCCTAGTTGGTGCATTTAAGGGCATTAAACTAAATAATTAAGAACAAAACTAAATTGCTTGTCTCAGAATCCAAACATAAATGAATTTAAATACGTCATGGCAATTATAATCACAACGATTGAGCCAAAACTAAAAAACTACTTATTGACAAATTCCAATTAAACGTTCTATTTACGTAAATAAAATTATTAGGCTCTGGTTTGTTGATGAGAAGAATCTTGTAAGTACTAAAATGAGTTTAAATTAATTAGGCAGTTAGAACAATGTTGACCAACAATCCCGTCATGGCAGTGTCCCATTCATTATAAAAGTAAGTTCAAATAATAGCAGTTCTGTTATAACTATAGTTTCTAAACACACTGAAAATAATTCTCAAAAATCTCTTCTCATCTTAAACCCAATAATTTATAGATATTAATTTATCAAACTTCCTAAAAAGAAAATCCAGAATTGTGAATAACCCATTTCGCTGGTTATTATAACTTAGAATCAGGAATGCAATAGATTTTGAGCGCGTGCCAGTCAATTGAAGATACCAACTCAGAAAATTTTAAATATGCTTAAAAAAGGTTAATGAACCGAAATTTAACAAACGGTTCTTTTTAGATCAGAACTTCACCTTTCTTGATTGTTTTCAATGACGAGGCTTTATGATGAGTATTTTCTGATCATTATATAGATGGATGCAGAGAATTACTGAATGTCAGAGTTTGCTCGTTAGCACCAGCGACAGAAAGTAGTTACCTAACAACTGCATTTAGATCCTAATAAACAACGTTCGATGTGAAAACACATATAATAGGGAACCATTAATTCGCAATTACTTCATGAATGGGTAGAAAGTCATTCGGGGCGCCTGTGCTGTTGATGTCTGGAATACAAAATGAATTTATTGGGTTTTAAATAGTTTGATCACAGACCCCTGAGGAATGATTTATGGAGGTGCAATCGACCTCAGGGAGTCGAACCATTTCAATAGTGAAAGGTTGAACAACCTACCTTGAAGACTTGTAAAATATAGCGTTTCACCTCAGTACAGTTCAAATTGGGTGCTCCTTATCTGATTTAGGATTTCTAATCATTTCATGGATAGTTGCTAAAATGGAGAATGGGCAGAGGTTGCCACTACTGAGAAAGTACTTTCTAAAGCAATATGTAAGTTAAGAATGGAAAATCCTTTATTTTTAATTTTTGTAATAATATTTATTTATTAATACTACAATCTGCCGAACCTAGGGAATAAATAATAGTGATAAACAATCACAATGAAACCAAAATTGTAAAATAAATAAAAGTAATAATAATATAAACAAGGAGAAAATAAAAAAAGTAAAATTTTGAATATACATAATAAAAACACTAGTCACATTTACACTATTATGTACAATATTTACACTCCCGACGTGAGAATCCCCGGCCTCATTTTATCCCCTACGCATGAGTGGTAGACCAGGGTTCTTCGAGATTCCAGCGCAGCCCTCTCACTGTGTCACTGATAATAAGCTACTAGAGGCAGAGTAGGTGCGCTAAAGCCGCAAACAACCAATAATTTATTAGAGTTGAAAAATCGAAATGGTATGACATACCACAAACGTTAAAATACTTTATTAATGCGGACATATAACATAAACAATATTTTATCATTCTATTCCTCTTTCTTCTATCCCGAATGTATATTATATCATAATGAAGTCATTAATTAGATCCTAGTAACCCTATTTGATATTATTAGTTGAAATTTTTGCACTTTGAGGAATATTTGCCACTGCCGTTGTAAAGACTAGGATAGTTACAAATTTTAATAACTCTGATGAGACGATATTCGCTGTAAAAAGAACCACTTTCTATCTACTTTCCAAAAGTTTTCAAATAGACTCAAGTCCTCTACTGATTGGATGGTATCGTCTAGGACGAGATCGTTGATGTACCATATAAATCTCGTTTCGTATAATTAAGTATATGTTCTCGCCTCAGCACAGACCATCACCTAATGAAACTCCAGACTGAGGTAAATACCACCTTCAACCGAAATGAGGCAACGGCCATGATATCCATCGCCTGCACAAAGGCATTCGACTCCGTGTCTCACGGCATTCTATGTCGTAAGCTCGTGGACCTAGAGTCCCCAGAACAGCTCTACAGTGTGATCGTCTCATTTCTAAACAGCAGGACCCTGGCTGTACGGGTTCGTGAACACTCAACATCTATCCCACTGACTTGCGAACAGCCTCAAGGAGCAGTCCTCTCGCCAGTCTTGTTTTCAATTTATACTGCTGATGTGGTTGGCAGAACTACAAGAAGGCAACGGTCGCCGCTTACGCTGACGACATTGCCATCTACAGCAGCAGTATGAACGCCGAGACAGTTCTACATCAGGCTGAAGCAGTATGCTCTGAGATTGTTCAAAAGCTGGGCTACTTGAACATCTCAGTCAATGCAGCCAAAACGGACTGTGTTGTGTTCGCGCACACAGCGCACAAGAGATCAAGA
>NW_027106076.1:459954-460411 GCF_000696795.3 Halyomorpha halys | reverse complement strand
GTATAATTAAGTATATGTTCTCGCCTCAGCACAGAGCATCACCTAATGAAACTCCAGACTGAGGTAAATACCACCTTCAACCGAAATGAGGTAACGGCCATGATATCCATCGACTGCACAAAGGCATTCGACTCCGTGTCGGCATTCTATGTAGTAAGCTCGTGGACCTAGAGTGCCCGGAACAGCTCTACAGTGTGATCGTCTCATTTCTAAACAGCAGGACCTTCGCTGTACGGGTTCGTGAACACTTAATATATATCCCACTGACTTGCGAACAGCCTCAAGGAGCAGTCCTCTCGCCAGTCTTGTTTTCAATATATACTGCTGATGTGGTTGGCAAGAACTACAAGAAGGCAACGGTTGCCGCTTACGCTGACGACATTGCCATCTACAGCAGCAGTATGAACGCCGAGACAGCTCTACATCAGACTGAAGCAGTATGCTCTGAGATTGTTCA
>NW_027106076.1:422587-454589 GCF_000696795.3 Halyomorpha halys | reverse complement strand
AGAGGCCACCGGAGCTGCATCAATTGTTGGAGTTGCCTACTGTGCCGGAGTTCATCAAGCGACGACACATCAAATTTTTCGATTCATTTCAGTACTGTACGAATCCGTTATTCAACACGTTAACACCTGCCCCCCCTCCGGTCCGTTGGCAACACACTACGTAAGATCACGTAGTATTAGGATTAAGTTTTTATTAGATTTATGTTTGTTAAATTCAGAAATAATGTGTGTCCCAACACATTATACACTTCTATTAATACTGACAACAAAAATAATATACTCCAAAATACTCCTTAGAATGTAGATGTTCTACAGTAAAAAGAGGATGTACATTGTTTATAAACACGCCTTTTGTACGGGTTTTTGAAAAAAAAAAAAAAAAAGTATATGCTAAGGTATATTATACATTTATAAGTTTCATTCTACAACTTTCACGTTACTCCTAATACAATTTTAGATAATTTCAAATTTTTTAAAATACTGTCTTATATTTTGAGACAGCGATATAGTTAACATTTCCACTTATTACGAGAAAAAAAACAACAGTTTATATTATATTATAATGATAATCTAAAATCAAAAACACGTTTTTTTTTGTTTTTTTCTTTTATGATTTTGTCAACTTTTTGAAGTTTTTCAAAATTATTTTACGATTTCCTCCTGCTTTACATGTACATTGTAGGAGTCTGAAATTTCGTACAAATCTGTAATTTAACGTGAGGTGTTATTTGTAAGTGTAAAAAATTGAACATTTTCTAGAATCGGTAGAAATACGTTTTTAGAGATAAAAACCATAACCTGATTTTATTTATTAAACCACTTTTATTAGCTAACCAATATCACAACATTGCACATGTATGGTGATGTAAGCGTGGATATAACAATTATTGTTCACGCATTAAACGAATATGTGTCATTCCCATAGACCAAGTCCAAACTATTTATCTAGCCTTTCTTGAACGGTGAAAGAACCAAATACATGTTTTCTCCAGTAAGTTATCTAAAACTGTCGGAAAGAAACGTTACAAATTTAAAAAAAAAAAAGGAATGAGGTTCAACACCACCACAAACTAATAGTTCAATGAGACCTCATTAAAGGAGACTTATTCCAGAATAATAAAAACTCCGAATTATAAATTCATTTCAGAATCACTCCCAGCAGTATTATGTCCGTAGTCTACATCTAGAACCGCGTAGGAAGGCGCGCAGGCAGCCTCGTATTCAAATGAGATCGCCGGTCATTAGTCATAATACCTGTCCACAGACCTCTGTTACATCTCCATCGTTTTCCATTCCTAACGGTACAACTTCAAAGAAGCTTCAAGAGAGAAGCAGATGTCTAGGTAATACCTCGTATCTGAGAGAAGTGACAGATCACTCCTTGGCGAAAGCTGTCACCACAATTTCGCAAGTCTCATATATTCGTTCGTCATCGTTTCCTAGTTAGCTCTTAGGTCACTATCTAAGAAACAAATTCGAAGATAAACATACGAAGTTCAAAATGTTACAAGTGATAGGGGGCCTTATCGAGGCATACTTATATATAGGGGGTTGAAACCTACCTATATCTAAGATGTAAACAACCTTTCAAATGTACATAAGGAGAATTATTTTTAAAAATAAACAAGCTTGTCCCATTAGTCGTGTGAGTTAATCTTCACACCTTTTTCCGTTTTTTATCTGATTTAGTGCTTCAATACATATCTGGAGCCATTGTAGTGGCGTTTTCATTAATTCTTTTCTTCTCTTTTGTGGGACTTCGAGTTCTTGTCTTTGCCTGAACCAAGCTAAATTGGAGAAAAATCATGACGGAAAGTATTCTATGAGCACCAATGCAGAATTTTTAACCGGAATTTCCTCCGTTGCCAAGAAACACCCTACCGAAGCCCATACCAACGCGTTGGAACATAGGATTCGAAGAAGGTAATTTCAGATCTGGAGCGTTTCGGTGGTGAACTAACGAGTTTAACCATTTTTTAAAGAGATCCCCCTCATCAGAGCATCTTGTTAACCAAGGGGACGTCGAAACATTGGAGGCAGCACTATAGATAGAGTGAAAAGGAGTGTTTTAAATCAAATACAGGCGGATGAAGAAACAATCAAGGAGGCGATAAATGGCTTTCGGAAGAAGCAAGTGAACTCCAGCAGAAGTTATGTTTCAAACAATTAGAGAGAGACAAACATCAAGACGAGTAGACAACATGCTGGAGCACACTTGGCACAATTATATCAGATAACTGAAATTTGCGAAAAACTATGGGTGCAGTTGAAGTATCAGGAAAACTGGAGTTTCTCTTTACCACTCTGAAGCCACTTCTTAAGCCAGTACAACATGAAAATTGTTTTAAAAACAGGAAAAGAAAACTTGGCAGACTGGTTGTCTAGAGCCGAGATCAACACCATTGAGGAGGATTTAGGGGGACCATCACGGGACGTATACTAATTCCTGAGCGAAGGGACAACAGAGGGAGAGGGAGGAGAGAAACCATAGGAGGAAGAAAGCTCCTCGGAGGAGAGATCGATGAAGATGGATGAAATCGTCAATGATAAACGGCGTCAGGTGGTCTGGAAGACGATTGCAGCGGGAACAATGGAAATAGCACATGGACAAAACAGGAAAAGGAAGGTTAACATTATCAGAGTTAATAGCGCTTAGTGACTAGCAACTAGGAAAATCCACCACCCCTATGTGCGAAACGCCACTATATGGAAAAAATAAAAGAATTTTTTACTATAATCGTCAACTTTAGTGAATAGTGATGGCGTACGAAGTACGAGACAAATCTTCCGATGGGTCGCCAATACGAAATTATATAGTACTCGTATAAGTATTATGGGTTGAGTCTTATCTGATTTCTATTGATCTATTAAATTCCTTCAGACCTGCTGTCCTTCATACTACCTCTGTTCAATTACTGTTGTCTAGGGTGAATCCAGAGTATGCATAAAATTGATTTTTATAAGAACTGGTTCTGATATTAAACAAAACTGAATGGACTGTATAAATGAATTAATATATTGAAATAAGGATATAAGGGTGATAAAGGAGGATAAGACAAAGATCTACAAAAGTCGTTAACTAGGTTTAGTTAAATTTAGATTCTGGCTAACCTCTTCTGAATGTGTAAATTTGAGGTACCTGTTGGTGGATAGATGGACTTAATTTCTGATGGTTATCGTTTGCTCTTGTCTTCTCTCATCCTTTCCTCTGGTCCCTCAGTGGGCCGGCAGTTCTCCGAGATAAATAATTATCTGCTGCAGCAACCAATGTCCAAGAGAAAAAAAAACCCTTACCACAGCCCCTCACTGACTTTATATATATAATTTGATCAAAACTTAATACCTACTGTTCAAAGACTTAAAAATTTCAAAATTCTATCTGAGAAAATACATATGTACATGGTAGTTGCCCTATCTAGACCCCGCTTTGCGGATCACTGAAGTATGAGGTATGCAAGATAAGTATCAGAATAAAGATTTTAATACAAATCTCCTACTAGTAAAATAAACATGAGATTAATCTTAATTCATAAATTTTGTTCTCCATTTATTATTATGTCAATAGTAATCCAATGATGCACACAACTGACTAGTTTTGGAGATATTTATCTGATTAGTTAATGATCTGTTACGGATACTATTGTGACTTTAAATGACAATGTATATAAATAATACTAACACAGCTTCATGAACTTCTAATGAATGTATCATCTAGAAAAACACCATCCACCCACCTCCTTCACCACCATCCCCGAGGATTCCTCCACGTCGGATTCTCCCACAAGCTAACTGTACCTATTCTACTCCGCCCTTATTGAGCAGTGCCGTAATCCCCTCAGGACGTCTAAGATTACGAAATAATCAATTGGAGCAACTCCAATTGTAAGGTATCGAACCCAAGGCACGTCTATCCATTATTAACTTTTCCGTTTCAAATCTCATTGTGAACCTTCCCATCACAAGACAAGAAGATGTTTCAGCAAATAATCATCCGCAATGAGGATAGGTTTAACTATAGGTGTATTTTGGGGTTTAGATTCAAAACCCAGTAATGGTATTCAATTACTTTATTTTACTGCCCATTCTGCAATATCGGTTTTTTAGAGAGGCTAATTATTCATTCAAGAAGATGCCAAGTTTTCTTAAAGAGGCTTAGTAGACTTAGTAACATAAAAAAAATATTGTTTTAAATCTAAAATCATTAATACTCAGGCCTAAAGTGGTTCAATCTAGAAATCCTGAAACAATGAAGTTTTTTCATGACATTATAATTTTTATGAAACAAAATACATGATTTAATATAATTATTGGCTCTGTTATTTCAAAATATTAAAGGATGTGTATTGTAATCTCTGTTGGCTATTGGCTACCAGGATACACAAAATCTTCAATACTTCTAGATGTATAAGAAAAATCTGTCAAACAAAATCAATTATAAAGATGGTGAAAGGGGTGAGGTTTAAATTAATTATTGCATAGTATATGACATGAGAGTAATAAGGACAATAAAATATTTCTTCTAGAAGAGATACGTAATTAGTATGAAATACCTCGAATCTGATGGGAAATAATGCTTATGAACCGGGTAGGGGTCACACACCTCCTGTCATCAAAGAACATGGATCCAATAAAAGAAACAGCTGTACTGTTAAACAAATTTTATTTCCAACTTTGGATGATAAATTACATTTTTTTAACAAAATGAACCAGTTTTTTCAATACTAAATATTCATTTATTCCTCCAGGTGTTGGAGCTGATGAAAGAGGCTGGTGATGATGAGGATTCCAGTGACATATCCGGCTACCATTCCGATTCGGATAGCGCCATAATGATGTCCGGAAATTCACCATACGTGACAAAAAGAGCAAGGCATAACTTTCTCACGCGATCAGGTAAGTTGCGATTGGAATACTGTATCTGAACAAAGTTCAATATTTAAGGTAACAACAAAACCAAAATAAATAAGAGGAAAATTAATAGTTTCTCACGTTCTCATTGTTTTTTTAAATCTAATTGGTTTACATTCATACCTAATAAAAAACATAATTCAGAAGTCAAAATATTTATAATAGTCATACTCAGCCTAGCGACCCTCAAACCAAGATCCCTCTCCAAGTACCAGAGCAATGGATTTTATGAGATTTCAGGTCTCATTGATACAGAAAGCCACTGAAGGATTAGTGACAGCAGAGAGCAATGTATGGGAAATTGGTAGCAATGAGGATATCAATAGCCATAGTGCAGCTTAAAAAATATATTAAAGCCAAAGCAGTTTTAATGTTCTAGAAGGATTTCAACTTTTTCCATCACCAGGGTAAACATACGAAAAATAAAGTAGCTCTGCTGATGGTGTTCGAGCGAGGGGCGTTCCGCAAATGAAAAACCGACCTCTTCCCCAGAGAAACATTGTTCACTGGTCCGGGATACACAAAATAAAAAAACGGAGGACCTGAAATGAGATCACAAAAAACAAAATAATAAAGAAAATTAAAGAATAAAAAAAAAACCTTCCAACTGATATACAAATTTAATTAAATTAAAATATAAACAAAGGAAAATAAAAAAAATGAATGGTAATGTTGTTATAAAAAAATAATGAGTGTGAAGTAAAAAAAAGAAAATATTTTGATATAAATGTAAAACAAAAAAAACTCTCCAATTCTCTTTAAACAAAAATAATAAGTAAATTTAGAAACAAACAAAAAACAATATGAAGCTCGGTGAAAGAATGGAAGAAAAAAAGTCACTCACAGTAAATGGCCGGGGGGTCGATATGCGCATATCGACAACTTCTTGAGTTTAATCTCTCATCCGCAACATCCGCCGTCATCCAGATGTTGATGATGATGGTCGGTTGAAAATTGGGTGGGTGAGAGTCCTGAAACGAACCCCAAAATCTTGTGGCCGAAAAGGTGGGTGAGCAGATGGGTTATATTATATATTATAGCTGCCTTATCAGTCTGCATACAGGCACTAATTCCATTGCAACTCGCAATGTTGTATACCGAGCCGCAGCGATGTATTTATATTATACATGCGTTCCATAACAAACCTCCTTATTTCCGTAATAAATACGAATTTAATTTTAATTACAAAAAATAAAAACTGAATTGTTATTAAAAAAAAGGAAATTAACTTATAATTAACAAAAACCACTTGGAAATAAATATAAAAGAAAAATACTCTTTTGGGCTTTAACAGATGGTAAGTAATGAATTTGGAATGTGTGAGATCAAAGAAATTTAACAATAGTTTGAAAGACTTAGAAATTGAATTATTGCATTTATAAAGTCAAAGAATATTAATAATAATTTGAAAGGCTTTGAATTGATTTATTGGCATCTGATATTCAAATATTTTGCTGCCCTCAACAGATCAAATTCTTAGGCACAGATTGGTTTTAGAATTATCTTCTATATGTCCAAATGGCTGTCAATCGGAACATGATAGACCCCTATAAGTATTCTCTATAGTTAAATGAATTGCCTGTTGAGTTCTTGCCTTCTGAATCTCATATGAAGGTCCTATGTTAGTCTTTTGTCAAAGAGAAAACCCAGGTTCTGTGTGACAAATGTGGGTAGTGATACAATCATTTAAAAGCGGCAGTTAGCAGAATTGGCAGTTCAGTGCAAAGGCATTTCTATTTAAATTGATTTACTTAACACACTGTAGATAACAACAAACTTTAATCTACGAAAAGTACTTTTCTGTATAAGAAGCTTTACACCCCAGTCAGTGATTTAGAACTTAACCTGAATTCTTTAAAACTAAGGTTCATTTAATGAATAAATTTATATTTAAAAAACAGTACAAGTATACTTTTGTCTTTCTTGTTTTTTTAGTCAGATCCAGTAGTAACCGAAGTGGAAGAACTTGTTTAGGACTTAGTACTTCTTCAAGCACAGATAGCCCACCTGACCGAGGAATAGATAGTAAGTAAAATATTTGTTATCAACTTTTAAAGAAATATTTCGAAACATGATTAGGTCATTTTATAAGATAATTGTATTTCTTAATAGCAGGTTCAACTACAGATTGGGAATGGAGCGCATCTAAAAGTAATTGTAACTCTATAGTATCAACTGAATTGAAAAAACCACTAGTGAAACCATGGTGTACATCATGTGAAGATAAAGCTGTTCTTCAGGTATTCAATAATATCTTTTGTTAATTCAGCATGTATAATTAACCTATTTTAATTTTTTTTTTCTCTTAAATAAATAAATTGAAAATTTAGTACCTAAATGTCAAATTGAATCAAAATGTAATTGGTCAGATGAATTGTAAATCCAAGTGAAGTAAAGTTTCCTTATTTAATATAAATTCCTTGTTTAATATAAAGTCACAAATGACATCGATATAAAATATAAATATAATTTATTATAATCGGGTAGTTTAATTAATTGGATATGGAAATTTAAACCTTTATAAACATACTTAAAGCAAATTACTTATAGAATCAGACAAGTGTGTTTTGAGAGCTCTTGTTGAAGTAATTCTAGCTGTCATAGTGGAATAACTTTTTGATCTCAACAGATGAGAACATTTTTTTTTTTTAAATATTATTTACCTTTTTATGTTTAATTAAAAAACAAATGATTTTTTTTAATTAAGAGAACTTGAAAAAGAGGTGAGAAATGTCTCAAAAAAGAGACAACAAATAAATTTTTAAAGTATATATTGCAGATCTACAGGTGGGTAGTTTTCTCTATATTTAAGTCATAAATGTATTTAGATAAATTATATCTTGTGTATTTACAGTGTATATGCACTTAATATACAGTTGCAAATTACCAAAAAAAAAGTACACATACACATATATACACTAAGTATTGATTGGTAAAACTAATAACATCAACTTGCAGTTCAAACTGCATCAGCTTATTTTCACTAACAGTTACTGTCACATGAATGAAAGTCATTATTTCTTATGAATTAATTTGTATTAGAAATAAAAATAAATGTTTTAAAAACATGCTCAAAAACTTCAACTTCAAAAATAAACCACAGCATTTAAAAAAAAAAGTTTACAACTTTTCTGATTTTGAACCAACCAATAAAATTCTGTCAATAGCTTGCAGTTCCTGAAAGAGAAACACAGCAAGAAGTGACTGCTCTTCAGGCTGAACTGGAGACGACTAGAATGGAATTAGAACAAACCAAAGCTAGACTCCAAGTTCTGGATGCGCATGCACAAGCAAAGTGAATCTAACTACTTTTGATACCTTAAATTTAATATAATATTTTTTTTTTTATTGCTGAACCAGAGACTTTTGTTGAAACAGAGAGCTCAGTGGACCAAGACTGGTACGTTGCTATGGAAACCTCTATTCCCAAGGAAGAGTTGAAGCCCTCAATGCACTGGACAACCTTTCGCAATTGAAGAATGCTTCTGAACTTAAATCCAAAATTCTTTTTTCTGTAGTTGTTGTGAGTTTTGATGATTATTCTAGTATAACAAATATTTTGGTATATAAAATGAATTATTAATTATTTTATTGGAATAACTAATATTTTTTATTTTCAGTTAGCATTTAGAGCCTCAGGGACTCAATTAACAACTAAAAGGGAGCAAATTAGAAGAATTCTTCTCTCTCCTGCACCTCAAAGTAATGCACATAATGAATTAGAAGAAGCTATAGCGACATATCTCCGAAGAACTGTAGATACATTTGACCTCACACATTGCATTGAGGTTTATTCATTTATAATTTATATCTTTATAAATACATCAATATTTGAATATTTATCACTTTTATCCTTAATACAAAATTGTTGAGTTTAATGTAATTTTAGAGGATTTATGTCAAAAAGGTAGCCTATATGTCTTGATATTTCAAAATAATAAATAACAAAATATCAAGATAAAAGAAAATGAGAGACGTGTTAACAAAAAAAAATTTCTCTTTTTTAGGAAGTCAGCTCACAACTTTGGGCAACTCTTTATGATTATCCATGTCTAAAAAATTGTGCAGGATTATTGCAATACATTAAAGACTCTGTTAGGCTAGCTTGGGCATTAGTAAACCAAGTAAGTCCTATTAAATGAAATAATCTTTAGTAAGGTAGAAAACATTTTTAATTTTTAATCTATTTTAACTAACTTATATATGATTTATTTTTTAAATTTATAAATCAACTTTTAATGTCGTTTTTGTTTTCAATATATGTGAAAAAAGATTACTTTTACTGCTACCATGGGCCATATTAAGTTCATTCCAAAATGTAACACTATTGTATATAGAACAAAATAAAATAATAATAATTAAGAAAAACTGTGATAACATATTTTGAGTATATTGTCTATAAAACCATTATAAGCAAAGAAAAATAATATACCTCATTCCTTGTAAAAATGTGTAAAAAAATTAGAAACACTTTCAAATAATGTCTCTTGTATAAACATTAATTAAATTATAACAATAAATACATACATATTCCAGATTAGTATAGTAAGTTAAAGTTATTTTATTAATTTCATTCAATTTTCAATATCATCACAAACCTTGTGTAGTTCAGGCTAGTCCATACTGATAATATTGTGAGATTGTGATCATTAACAACTCATTCTTTACAACTATAACTTAAAAACAACAAACTGATATAAAATTGTAATCATTACATTTTTTCACTGGCGGATTGAGGGGATTCCTAACCAAGAGCGGCAAAAATCAGGTGCGGTAATTTTAAAAAAATATTTAAAATGGGATAAGCACAAAATAAATAACTTTGGTTTACTAAAAAAATTTTAATAATTTCTAATGATTTTTAAATAAAAATTAAAGATTTAAATGATGTTATTATTAATTCATAAGACAGTGCGAATAACAAGAAGGAAGGGGTGAAAAGATAAAGGGGCAGGAATACCAGTAAGCGATCTTGTACAAATCCACCATTTTTCATTTATATTATCTTATATTAGCTGTTTCTTTTCATTTGCTACAAATTATTGTTTTCTATAATGTGTAATTTATTAATTTTTTGTTCTCATTTCTGAAATTTAAAATATAACAGGGGAAAGGCTATACGCTGGAATACGAAGAAAGAGTCTTCAGGAGAGATATGCACGTCCGCTTCCATTCTGCGAACCCAGACAACACTTCAATTAGAACTTACCTCTGGCCGGCACTGATCGAAGCGCCGGGAGGAAACTGTGTCTATAAAGCTGTTGTCCTTACATAACCTTCACTTCTTTCGTAACTAGTTGTGGGTCTCTCTATTTTCAAAACTATCCTTTATTTAAAATATGGTTCCAAAACTACATTAAATAAATTTATTAGTTCAAAAGTATAACAGAACATCAGTTTGATGAACAATATGTTTATCCATAAATACACACATTACACCTGTACCTTCATACCTATAGTCCGTTCTGCTAGATGAGAGAAATCAGGTAAACCAAAATACAGGAACTTTGGATTGGGTAAGATTCTCTCTTTGATGAGGATTCACAGCTTGCGTCATGTTTGGTACAAAAAACTGAGTTCCCCTTGCATGGAGAGAATGCCTGCCGTTCAACTGTTTTTATTTACGTAATTTCCTCTACTTCATCGTTTCATACGAACTATTGCTAGTAGCCCAAGTCACCAGGTTATAAGACAATTTGGGGGGAAAATTATCAAACGAAATTATTAAATTCTTGTGAGGGCTGATGAAAATCTCTTTCTTGTGACTACTCTTCTGAAAATCAAGTATTTTCAACTTTTAAATACGATTTCGATTTTACAGTACACGCAGATTTTTAAATATCATTTCAACCGGCTCCTTTATAATTGTCCTTAGATTAAAAAGTAGATTTTATTTTTTTAAATTTGTCATATAAGCAATATCTTTTTAGATATAAATTTTCAATTCGGTGATGGAATGGACTGGCTCTAGTCTCTCAAATACCAGAAAATAACCAACCAGTCAAAGCTTTACCAACTTAGACCACATCAGAACACAAAAGGATAAGACCACAAAAATGCAGTTTGAAAATAACACACCTTACATCAACAAAGTTGTTTGAAACGTGTGGAAAGGATTCTGCAGCACATATTTAATGATGAATTATTGTTAAAACTACTTTATTATTACCTTAGCTGAAAGGTTTTAACTTTGAATACTTTATTAAAATGCAACCTGACTATCAAATATTTTCCAAGGGGGACCCCTTTTGTGCCAAGTCAAGAGTAATTGTGAGCTGGGGATGGTCTAATTTCTGGTTTAGTCAACCACAGTCTTCTATAAGTTGGGAACCATTATATTAATAGTATCCAAGGTTCAGGCCTACATTGTCTTTCTG
Source organism: Halyomorpha halys (assembly GCF_000696795.3). NCBI lineage: Eukaryota > Metazoa > Arthropoda > Insecta > Hemiptera > Pentatomidae > Halyomorpha > Halyomorpha halys. Next base: position 443,304 of record NW_027106076.1, on the reverse strand, counting down.
TATGTGTATGTGTGCCTACATACACCCGTTCTTTTAGGAATAAAAGGCATTTGATGGCAATATAGGCAGAAATAATTCTTGCAGTGATATAATATTTATGTATAGTTAGTTATTTCTATATTGTTGGTTTGAGATTTGCTTTTTTTTTTCCATTTAAGTGATCTCATCTTTTTCTGTACTAATGAGGGCCAATTTGAAGTACTTATATTTTTGTGTTGAAGCATTTCAATAATATCCAAACAGTAATTTTTGTATCTCTTTGAATATAAATGAAATGAAATCTAGCACATTTTTTTGATGTTCTATAAGCCTAGAAAATAATTTAAAATCTAAATTATAATTTTCACTGTAATAGAAAAATTGTATAAAATTCTTCATACCTCCTACTTTTGGTTCCACTGTGTGAGTATGAAGTTATATAAGGAATAAGTTTAAGCACATTTGATTCTATAAAAAAATATATATACAAATATATTTACACAAACCTTTAGGTTTTACTGATCCAGAAAAGGGAGAGTACATAAACATGTAGAGCCTTAATGTCAAAGCATCCTAACTACATTTTTTTATTTAACGACCATTACTGAATTAATCTGAATTAGATGCATTAATTATCTGGCCTCTCTATCATAAAGAAGGTTATAGTATGGGTTTATAAATACAAGTATAGAAACTACATGATAATAACACTAATGCTTTCTTTTTTTTATAATAGGGAAGGCTATTAGTGATATTACAGGAGTTAAGAATAACTAAAGTACAAGTCAGTGTAATTGTATTAAGTTAAATCTACAAGACTAATAGTATTAGTTTGGACTTTATTATGGAACAGGGCACTGGTAGTAGTTTTAAATACCAAAAAAGGATTCTAAAAATTGACTAGTTAAACCGCTTTTTTTGGTTCTTAAAACTACTGACATATGATAAAGCCATCAAACTTTACTTCAGAAATATAAACATAAATTGGGTATTTTACTAACCATAAATGAATTAATTTATATATGATACAGTAATTTAAAAAATCGTATTTCTTGATTACCATCATCATAATCACTCATGCAGTGTAATTTTGAATTATTAATAAAAACAGTTATTTATTACACATATGTAGTTTTGGAATCCATACTAACTGTTAACAAAATCACTAATTAACATTATTAACAGTCCATTTAATTTGAAGGGGTGATGGAAATTTCATATAACTTTTTCATAAGGAATTAACACTTCTAAAAAAATTGTGTCTTTACTTTTGAACTTAAAATAACTAAATCACCTTTATTTCTATACAGATATAACAGTATTTCAAACTTTTTAATCAATATTAACTATTTCAATTCAAAAGAGATTCTATCTATGTAAGTAGTTTTATTTATTTTACAGATTAAAGTTTATCCAGCATTACTGATGTACAATTCTAATTTAAAGGAATTAGAGTTAAAAAGAAATATAAGAAAATAGTTCTCTAATAAATTTTATCCAACGGTAAAAAAGAAGAAACCCTATGAACTGAAGTACATTTTCCAATACGCAATAAAGCTTTGAAATTAGCCCATAAAACTTATAGTTAGGGTAAATACTACTCATACTATAAAAATTAAAGTTTTATGGTTATAGCCACATTGTTGATTCTCAATATCTAAACCCTTTAAATGTTAGGGATAATAAGGAAATTCAGCATTCTATTCTTAGGGAGTATTATTCTCAAAGAGCATCCTTTATAATCATATGAATTGATTAATTAGGCAACTCATACCTTTAAAAATACCTATACGATGCATAAAAATCAAGTCTCAATTAAAAATTAAGAAGTTTGTATGGTCTAAGTCAAGACTTTTTCAAATTATATAAAATAAAAATAAAAACATATATTTTAATATTTATAGATCACTAGATTGTAATATAAATAAAATTATTTAGTGTCCAATACTATCACCCAAGTAAGCTTTTAAATTTTCATCAATTAATGGTAATTGGAAAATATATTTAAACAATTTCAAACATGGAAAGAAAAGTCATATTTCACTTTATAAACTAGAATTAAGTAATTTTCAAAAATTAGAGATAAAATATAGTAACATAAATTATAGTAAGAATCTTGATTACTTTTGTGGTATTTATGATTTTATGTGTTTACAGAAACGCAATGGCGCTGTCTTCTTGAAGTACAATTATAGTCTACTAAAACAATGAGCTGAGGGTGCCATAAAAAAGGGAACCAGTGAAGCTGAGTTCTGTAGAAAAAATATGATAGTGTATAAAAGCTTTATGAAAAAAATAAATTGTAAATATAGCTTAAATAAGAACAATCAGTATTAAAATTTTATTTATTTCCTAAACTTATATTTTTTTTCTTTATATTTTTTATATAAAGCTTCAAAATAAAAGTTTTAATCATTTATTACAAACAATTATTTCATCAATGAAATAATTATTTTGTAGCTGTTAGAACTGCGAGTAATATAGTAATATTTCTTTACTTGAATTTATATTTAAGAGCTATTATACCAAATATATATATATTTTTACCAAATATATATATATATATATAATTATGTACTTTATATTTTATGTTAAAGAAAAATGTAAAATTTACATTTAAAATTGAAAATTTTGTATCAGAAAATAGCTATTTTTAATAAATGCATACATATTAAATGTATACATATATAATTGTTTTGTACAGTGCATAAATTTACAAAAACATTGATGTGAACAGTAACCAAACTGTAAAGTTAACATATCTGTATTTTGTAAGTTTAGTCAAAATCCCACCATAAAATACTGATTGTAGAATATTTATAATAAATTATTTAGCTTTAACAGATTTCATTTTTTAAAATATAAACCCCTCATATCACAAAAATTACCTTCATTTTCCCTCACATAATATAATAATAATATGTATAGTACGCTACATAGGTACATAAATACAAAATTAACTAATTCAATGTGAAAATTAACTATAATTATTAAATACTATTAAAAATATAAATATTTCATACTTGTATAGGTAAAAACATTTTTATACAAAGAAATCGTAAGAAATAAAAAAAGGTGTTCAATGTTTAACTTGACTAAGGGTTTAATTTTATTATTTTTTATTTTTTCAAGAAATCTTCACTTCTTTATTTACTTATTGGAGATATTTCAGACAGTTTTCCAACATATAGTGATACCAGTAAGTTTAGTTTACAAAAAAATTGATGTAGTTTTATTTAAATGAAAAAATTATAGACTATTTATTTTTTGGACAAACTCTACCACATTTATGAAATTGTAAAAATAAGAAAAAAATGACTTGTTGTACCAACAAATTAATATTTTGATAAATGTGTAATGTAATACTTGAGAATGGAATCAAGTTCGACCAAAATGTAATACAAATATTAAATATTTTAGTTTTTAATCTGTAAACTATTAGATTTTCAAGAGGAATAAAAAATCAACACCAATAATAGGCGTTTTAAAATCAGAAAAGGAATGTTCCAATCACATAAAATTATTCAAATACCCATATGCTTATTTATTCACAAATCAGCAAAACAAACATGAATTCAATAGTGAACAAAATCATTAATTAATTCATTAAGGAATACATCCACTCACTGCTAAGAAAATATAAAATGCATAATTAAATTACAGTTATAAGTAAATAATAAACATCAATAGTTCTAAAATTCATTAGAAAGTTCAACATGTCTTCAATATAATGAAATATATTCACCAAAATATAATTATCATTGGCAAGCCATCAACACAACTTTAGATAGAGAAGTTTTTAAAACTTTAATTAAATATTGACAGTAAAGAGAGGATCAGAAATGAATAAAAATAGTACAACATACTTTGACTTGGGTAATTTTGTTTATATCCAGAGAACAACATAATTGTAAAGTGGTTATATTTATAAACTAATAGTAAATATTATATAAAAATTTTTTTCATAAAAATAATTTCTAAAAGTTTAATACACTAGGACACAGAAATTGAGGATTAATATTAGTTATAAGTACAATAATCGCACAAAATGACAGTTATTAGAAGACGTGTTAAAGCAAAACTACTATTAATTACCTGCATTAACCAACAAACTAACAAATATTCATTAAAAAAAAATTTAACTGGAACACATTGCGCTCATTATCTACTTAAAATCATTTTTAAAAATAATAACAACAGTAAATTATTTACATAAATCAGACTAACTGAATTAATCAAAGGTTTAAATAATATAAAATAAATACATACTACACCACCAACATCGGACCGTTACACATAATGCATTAAACGAATTTAATTTCCTAATGTTTATGGAGTTCAAAGCTTTATCTTTCAAAATTAGTTATAGTTATAATTTTTAATACTTTTAGTGCAACAAAACATTTTAAGTTAACATAAAAAGTTAAGTAGATAATACTTAGTTCTAATTGAACACCACTAACTAAAATAAAATGAAGATAATAAAACCCAATGTTATATACAGAAAATAAATATTACACATTAAACATAAATTATTAATAATACTCTAAATCAACAACAGGATTACAATATTTATGTACAAGTGTATTATGTAACTACGCTATCTATAATTAAGAACAAATAATTTAAATATTTACAATGTAATAGAAAATTAATATTGTTTTCTGCTATCTAAAAGCCAATTCTGATCAGTTATCTTAAGCCATGCAATGTCTAGGCTATCTTGGTAGAATAAGGCAATGCAGTTCCAGTTCACTGAGAAACAATGCACCTAAAAATAAAGAAGCAGTTAGAAATCATTTTAAGTCAAATGTACTAAATTTTAGTGATTTTTTTTTTTTAAGAGATAGCAGTAAATTTATTTTTGTCTCATCTAAAAATGGAATCATAAATTTCCTATTTGTAAACAAATTTATCATCTGTAATCCCATTAAATTTACACTAATTGGTTCATTAACTTTTTGAAATTATTTTGAATTAAAAAAATTATATTTTTATTAATATCGGTAAATAATTAAAAATATCAAGTTATGACTACTAAACCATAATTAAATAAAACACCCCTATGCAAACAGATTCATTTTTGGTAGCATACAATGATCGTAAAGCAAAAAATACAGTATAACAATTAAAACCATAAGATTTGTGGTAACTATCCAGACCAGAGGGAGTGGGAGCATAACCCCACTCTTTTTGCCTTTTTCCTAGAGCTCCAACTTTTATGTGCTTGTGTACTTTTTGCTTCTGTTAGGGTAACCGGGATCCTCAGTTGTCACAGATCCTGCCCCACAGTATCCCTCCATTGGCCCTTCGGCCTACCACCGCACACCATCCGAAACATAACTGTACAGTTTATGAGCCACTCTTTCCTCGCTCATCCTCATTACATGGCCAAGCCATTTTGCCAAGAAATCACGTTTCTCTACTGTATTGGCCTTATCAACTTTTTGTACATGGTGAACTTGGTGGTACAACTAACAAGTTTGCTTTTGATTAGCCTTAAAATGAAGAAATAGGTTCTATTTCCAGCTGCAATTCTGCTTTTAACTTCTTCTTCTTCATCTTGGTTCTCATTGATAATAGAGCCAAGGTAAGAAAAGCTTCTTACCTCTTCGAAATTGTAGGGGTCCATTACAATGCAACTTTGCCTCTGGTTCAGAGGCTTCTTACCCAACAACATAATCTTGGTTTTTCCCCATTAATATGCAGGCCCATCTTTTTTGCTTCGACATCCATCGCTTCGAAAGCCATTCTTATTCTAATCGAGATCAACCGATGATGATAAAATCGTCTGCATAGGCCAGAACTACATCTTGGGTCATCTTTGTAAATACTGTTCCTTCCTGATTTATTCCTGCTCTATTTATAACTGCTTGTAGAGCGATATTAGAAAGGAGAGGAACTATTGGGTCACACTGTCTTAGGCCATACTCCTCTTCAAAAGGCTCTGATACTCCACAGGATTTTACTTTGCAGATTGTGCTCACCATTGTGCATTTTACTAATCAGGTGAGTTTACTAGGAAGCCCCAGTTCATGCATGGCCACTATGAGCTCACTCCTTACGATTGTATCGTAGGCAGCCTGAAAATCAATGAACAGCATCCAAGTTGTCTGCTGATATTCCTTCATCTTCTAAGAGATTTGCCTCAAGGCAAAGATTTGATCAATAGTAGACCTATTGAGCCCGGAAACCACCTTGATAATCACCCAGTTTCTGTTCAGCATACGAAAGTAGCCTATTGAACAGGGATATGGAAAAAAATGTATATGCAGGGTTAAGCATACTAATCCCTCAATAGTTGCAGCATATTGTTGAATCTCCCTTCTTCTTGTATATAGGCACTATGATATTGACATCATAAATCTTTAATTTTCGGTTCACATTACTTTGATTGTTGGTGGTCCCAGGACTGCCCTGACTACTTGTGAAAGTTCCTAGGGATTCCCAAACAAATATGTCTCTTCCTTAGACATACTTAAATTAACATTTTATAGACTTAATGCCTGAGTTATATATATTATTAGGCCTATTCACAGGAGGAAAATATTAAATCTCAATAGCTGAATTTTTTATTTCAATAAACAAAGGAAGAAACATTTTGGTTACCTAGTATCAAGGCCTTCATACTTCAAACACATTTTTCAGACAATCGAAATTTACTAACACATATTATTGACAACTATTGTAACCAATTCTGAACCTTAATTACAATAGATTAGCCAAAAAATTAAGTCATTATGGGAATCTATTTAAATTTGTTTTCCTTACTTCCATGATTTTGCAATTATTAGTCTAAATTATTTATAAATAAAATCAAAGAGATTTTAGAGACAAAATACCTCTAACAATTTAGATTAAACTTGTCAAAAGTCTTCTCTTCAAAGCCTTAAACTTTTCAATCATAGGAGAAGAGCAGGAAAAAAGTTATGAGGAAATAAAACTTTATTCACTTAGCTCAAAAAGTATAAATTTTTTGGTACATTTGCGACAAAGATTTGAAAGATAAATCAATTCCTTAAAAAAACAAAAATACATTATTATTAGTGAAGATAGAGCACAATGGACTTAATGAATTGAATTAATGTTCCTTATCACAAAAACTAAAACAAAAAATCATAAACTTTGATTTTATTTGTGTTTAAAAAAAAGACACAATCAGAAAGTAAACAATAAAAACATTTTCACTACTTTCAATGTTATCAAAGAAGTATAGAACAAATAATTTTAAAAAAATCATATCTGATAAAGCCAATTTTAGAATGTTTTGTAATGAAACATGTTATACACAATGATAATAACTGTTTACAAGATTGTCATTGTTTAATACTTTTCCTCACTTGCATATACTATAATACTTCCATTTACTTATTTTCACATTAAATCAATATTTGTTGAGTGAATAATACATCATATGAATTATTCACATAGGACAATTGGAAGGAAAGGTAAAATTTTTAAAAAAATTAATTTTGTTGGGCTAAATTTAAAATAAACAAACTATTGTGAGGGCACAGAGGAATTTCAAACAAGTGCTAATCTGATGACCCTGCTGCCATGAACAATAGTTTCATCTTAAAACTATCAGATTATCCTAAAACTATAATTATCATTTTTTCTTAAAATGATCTCTTCCGAGGCCCCCATTAATTAGTATTTGACATTCACAAGAAGCATAAGATCCTTTCTTAATCTTACTAAGAGAAATAAGAATGAATGACCTTTAGCTTCTGAGTGCTTCTAATCGACTTTGCATTTCCTTAAGTTCTTCTGGATCTTCTTCAACAGCAGGTTCAGCGACAACAGCAGAAGCACCAGGAGTTTCTGTAACAGCAGCTGGGGCTTTACCAAGTGTTCCTTGAGTTATTTCCCACAGAACCTGTAGCATTAAAATTGATTGAACATTTATTACATTAAAGATTAAAATACCACACATTAATTGAACTAAAATATTAAATTATGATTGGTTTGACACTTTGATTATTATGATTGAATGACACATTAAAAAATATTTTATAATACTTTTTATTCATAAGCTCAAGTAAAATGATCACTGTGATTTCTTTTTGTTTTATAGAGATTTGATTTTAGCATTTCCAGGTCATCTTGAATGTCTAAAATTTTAGAATAATCTTTGACATTTCACTGTATTCAGAAGTATACAGATAAGAGGTTTAAGGTTATCAATATATCCATTAAATTAAAAATCATCAGTACTTGATTAGGAAAAATCAATTATATAAATATTGTCCTTATTTACAGCAAAAACATAGCTTCATGATTTTTCTCGCACATTTGTAGTAGAAACAGTTTCATGTTTCTGATCAACTCAACTATCTGTATACCTTCACAGCATGTCTTTCATCATTTTACACTCTACAATGCCAAAATGTGAAGGAGTAAAGATGAAGATATTTATTCTGCTTTGTTTGATGTTCAACAGCTTATTACAAATGCCCCAAACTACACAAAAATTATTTAGATTTCAATGGTTCAACAGCACTCAATGAATAAGAATACATGTACTGCTGCCTAATGAATGAGACTATTGTTTTGAATATCCTGCTAGTTTTGATTGGTATGGCTTATAGTAAGGTATGAGTCATAAAAGTTGTGTACATGGGTCATTCTCTCTACAATGTAAGATTTCCGTACATTCCTGTGGCTGATAGTCTATTACTGTTAATATATGGACATGAAAAAAGGTTTTTATTTAGGAGAAAGACCATACTACAAACTCACTTATTTGAAATAATCATTTTATTGCAGTAACAAGTAATAAAAAATTCTCTAAGTTCGATTTCCTCACAATCATGGAGTGTCTCAGGGTTCACATTTACACATTTGAATGCTCTTACCAATGACATAGTAAGAGAGACAAAAAAATCGGCACGAAATTTCTGACAAGAATACTCAGTAACACTTAGTACTTTAAGGAAAATGAATTTATCTTAACTGTTAAGATTTTACATCATAATACATGTTGGTCTCATACTTTCAACATCACAATCCTAGAATGTTTGAAAACTCCACCAATTCTGAAAAACGCACATGATAGACAAATTAATTTGGTTAGAACACTAGAACATTCCCAACATATCCGTCCTATCACAAAACCTCCTAGGTTTTGATAGCTCATTTGCCTGGTTATTAGCAACCAATTATTGGGATTCATGAGCGTCTCCTCACAACTCTGGTCAATTTTGTCCATCCTTAAGGAATGGGTTAAAACCTAATTAACGATTAACTTACGTGTTATTAATAGTTATAATCATTATTTCAAAGTCAGAATTCATTAATCCTTCACACTGCAAACTATGAACTATTTATTTGAAAATCATCACTCCAGTGAGTTTACCATGATCTAGTTATGAAGTCGATTGGATTTTAAAAAAATTATGACTTTTTATCATACAGTTTAGTATGATAGACTGTTAGTACATTCAGATATTGTGGATTTTCTGTCATTTCCTCACAACCCTGGAAGCACAATCTTTTAAAATTGATATACCCTATGAACTAGTAATTTCTATGACAACCTTTTTATGAAAATAGATCACTAAAACGTTAAGAAACAAAATGCAATAAAACAAAAACAATCAATGAAAATTTTTTACTTTTTTTAATGGTAGAGAATGGCCCACATATAGTTTAATTGTAAAACTATTGGTCAACACAGTTAACTACTGATCACCCAACATTATTGATATTTTACATGTATGTGTATATCATAAAACACATTAGGCAAAAGGGGCTGATTTAGGTCTATAATCTATACATTACTTCACACCCAAGTTCAAGAACAATAAATAGAATTCAATTGACAGTACATCTCAAGATTCTGTGCAGTGGTCTGTCACAGGTTAAATAAAAATGTATACGTTGAGGTACAAGAATTTCAATAACCATATTAGCTTGGTAAATAAAGGTTGGTCAATTGACAACAAGCTATGGGGGAATGATCGAAAATATCAAGGATACCATTATATGTCAACAGAAAGGTAAATATAAAAAACTCAGTACTTAAGTGAGTAAAATAAACTAATCAATCATAAAAATAACATTTTAATAATGTAGTTAATGAATGTATGAGTCCATATATACTTTTTTTTAAAAAATGAGGCATAGTACAGCTAAATAAAATAAACTTACTGAAATCAGTGAGTTAAAAAATACCTTATCAATTTCTTCCTGGGCTTGTTCTTCCATTTCTTCTGGATCTTCAATGGTATCCATAGTCTCCTCAAGCATTTCTTCAATTATTCCAGCCTAAAATAGTTTTCATGAGAAAATATTGTAAAATCAATAAACAATGGTATAATTTAAAAAGTGCCTTACCCTCATCATTTCTTTGGATAGCTCCCTCATGGTCGCAGCTACTTCAGGAACCTTAATTAGTCTTTGCATAGATTGCATGACCTCTGTAGACTTTTGCAAAGAACCGCAAACACGAAGTGTAGCTGTAAAATCAAAACTGCTTTCATTACTCCCATAAGAGTTAACAAAAATTTTAAAAAAGAACTACAGATACATGCCAATTCCTCACAACAAAAATTTAATATTATTATTAATGTAACATCATAATAAGCCATAACTTAAGATTCAGCAAATGAAAGGTTGGTGAGCTTTCTGCCCTTTTATTGGGACCATATGCAACTGTCATACTTTCATAAATATTTATTTTGTTTACATTAATTAGTGCCAACTCAATAGTATTATCGATTACCATTACTGTCCTCAAGCACTCACACCTTATCAGAAAACTGCCACCTCTAACGTGCCAATATTGAGAGTCCATTCTCACAATTAAACATATTTTTGAAGAATGTCCTCACTATTTACCGACAATAAAGAGAACAGGACTGACCCCAAATTTATCTGAAGCTCTCACACATTAGGAAGCTAAGGTTACATTGGTATTAACATTTTTAAAAGTTCATCGTCTCCTTTCTTCTTTATAGCTCATCTTCAATTATTTTATAATTTTTATTTATTTATGTTGGAATCATGAGCATGTGTGCGTGAGTGAATGTATGTGTGTGTGTAGCTTTATCATAATCCATAGGCGTTGATGACCACAAGGTTTTATGCCTTTAAACAAAAACAAACAAACTAACCATTCCTATCCCTAAGAGATGGATACCCCCTTATCTCTTTTAACCACTGGTATATATTTTTTTTTTTGGAATATCATATACAATCAGAGGTACCATATATATTTCTGACTTATAATGGAGCTTATAATTAAATAATATGTGCAAGCCTTAGCTATGCATTCGAGACTAAGTGCTACAGTTAGTAAGGAGTCAGGACTTAACATAAACAAGATGTGCTGAGCCAGTACTTCATCTTATGAACATAGATAGCAGGCCTGTATTCAGAGAATCCTCAAGATGTTTAATATTCTGATATTCAACAGTGACCCATGGTGAAACCATTTATTCTTCTAAGCCATTCTTAATAAAATTATTTTTTGTTTTTGTATTGCTTATCTGTTTAACATAATACAAATTTGTATTGCTTATCTGTTTAACATATACAAATTAATTTTTCTTTAAGGTGCTCCTTTTTTTTTCAGTAGCTCTAGATGTACATTCTTTGCGGATCAATATTTAAAAGACAGTAGTGTAAAATCTGATTGCCAAGTTCGGACACTTTTTTGGTTTCCTGTTTTATTTCCTTTAAATGATCAGTTAGTACGATTGCCTAGTTTTAAATTAGAGCCCTTTCTTCAGCTATAAATTATAAAACCTAATAAAATTATCACTTTAAAATGAAGCTTTCAGGGTAAACAATTGTTTAATGAAATGATCCACTATCATCAGTCCAAGCTTAAATATCCTTTTAAATTTCTTGATATTCAACTATTTAGAGTAAATGACTTAAATCTTAAACCTAAAATTTCAAGTGCAAGCATCCTTTTGGGGGAAAATGGTTTCATTATTCAACAGTAATTCCATACAGTTACAAAATTGTTTCAATTATTAAATTATTGGTACAATGATAAATATTTTCAGAATATATTCTACTACACTTAGTGAAACATGAGAAAAATGAAAACTTTGGGGAAATAGATTGCTAAGTTTTGAGGATAATATTCAGTATTTTTTCTTTAACAAAAATAATATGATGTATTACACATGTATTTTGTGTAAATTGAGAAATACAATTTTTATTAACTGCTTCCAATATAATTTTTTTAAGAACAAAATACATGATGAAAGAGAAGAGAAACATACAGATACCAATATTTTACAATAAATTATGTAAAATGATATGCTTCTAATAAGTGACAGGAAGAAACTTCATTAGTATTTACACAGTACAATAGTGTAACATGATAACTACATTGAGAATACAATACACCAGTCAAAAGTAAACTTTTCAATTGTTTTGTTAATAGTTTTTATACAAGTTGTAATCAGATACCAAGCTGTTAAAATACTAATGATTTGAATTTTTAATATAAGCTGAGAATATAATGCAATTTTTCCTTATTGATTGAAATTAGTTTTTTTACAGCAGTGAAAAATGTGCATTCAATTTTCCGAGAAAAACTTCTATTGTGACCAACTGTTTGGCTTCATTTTTGTCTTTTTTAGCTTTTTACAGTTTCATTCCCATTGAATCAATTGTAATTCTGGCAGTTTTTTTTAAATATCTATTAAACCAAAAAAGTAAGCATTTCAGGTGCAATAACTTCAGATTATATTGAATTCTTCCAACTCGGAGCATGATTTGTTTGAATAATTTTTTCTTACTAAACCAATTTGGACCAGATTTTTTAGGGAATTTTGGAATTCTATCTCCCTCTTACCAAAATAATAAATTAATTTCTTACAGATTCTTTCAACGGCCTATAAAATCATCTGTAAGTAATCCAGTGCTACCAAAAATTTCAATTCATGAAAAATATCATATAACATAATCATTTTATGACTGAGAGCCTCTTATATTAATAATGTGCTTTCTCATCAAGAAGAAACATTACCTAGCTGATTTTTCATCTGCATTTGAATTGAGTTCAAGTGTGCTTTTGACGTATGAATTTTACTGATAGCTTTTCGAGCTCCCAAAACTTCTTTGGCTAAAATTGTACACACAGCTTTGTCACCTTTCTTAGCTGCTTCTCTTAAAGATCGCTTCACTTTTTCTTCTTCCCTTTGAATACCTAGAAAAAAGAAAATAATAAATTTAAAAGATATTTAATTATTAAAAAAAACAGGTTGTTATTACTTAGGAAACCTTGATAATCAAAACACAAAGGGAAAGGGGGTAAGTATTCAATTATCATCTTAAGTACAGAAGAACAAAGGGCACATAACAGTTTTACAAGTTAATGATAAAATTAATTACTAAAGTTAATAACAAAATTTCTTATGTTTTTTTTAATAGCAGAAAAATGGTTCATTACAAAACATCTTTATAGGAAACACCTAGAGCATAATAAAGAGCAATAAATGATGAAGCTATCCAAGTCTGCTTTCAGGTTATGTCACCAATTTACAAACACGGAATATATAAAGAGACAGGTCCAGCAATGAAATCATATAAGTAATCCTATAATTCTATAATTATAATTCTTATAATCCTATAAGTCTATTATTATAATTCTTATAATCCTTTAAGTCTATTAGCGGTGCCAGTTCGAATCCGGCCTGGGTCATTGACTTTTTTCGTTGAGTGGTGGTCCCACAAAATGCCAAACTTTGACCCCTCCCCCCCAACCATGCTTAAGCAGTATAGGATTCCAATGGGAGTCTTGGCCGAAAAAAAAACAGTATTATATGAACCAAGTTCACAATTATTAATACAACCAATAAATGCAAACACATATAAATATATATATAATGATTTGATAAGTAGATCTGAGTGGTTAAGTTAATTTTATAATTGTTCCAAAATAAAAGAGAAACATGCATGAATCCAAATTTTTCAAGGCCATGTATTATTCTCAAATACTTACCATAACAATTTTAAAAAATAGGTGAAAACCACAAATTAACTTTTCTTAATCAAAACAAACACTGATATTGATTACATACTTCTAATTTGTCGGTCAAGTTGATAGCCTTCCTTTCGTATTTTATGAGTCCATTCATTCACCTAAAACATTTTGACCATAAAATACTCAGAAATATATCACCAGTGTTAAGATTATCTCATATAAACATAGCTACTGAAATAACAAAATATAATCATAAAAAATAGGATCTCTTTGAAACAATATAAGGTATTAAAGCCAAAAATGGTTTTGAGTGCATGCATGAAGGCTTTTTTCCCAACAAAAGTCAAGCGTAAAAATTAATCTAGCCAGGACCCTGTTTATGAACGAAATACATAAACGATCTTTGACAATATACAGGAATTAAAATTACAATATAAGAAGGTAATAGCACAAAAAAAAAAAGTTGTAAGACAGTGAAAATGAATTCTTTACTATACAGAACAAGAATGGATTCACCCACATTGCGAAAATTAAGGACAACACTAATACTTTTTTTTTAAATGTATCAGTTAATAACAAAAATCTAAGGATTCAAATTTTAAGGTGGTCTTAACAAAGTGTTGTAAAAATTAGTAAAATCTTCTACTAAAAGTATTTCTCAAAACTATGACAGGTGGGTTGGTCCACTCTGGTTTCCTATGCCTCATATGTAAAATAAAAATATTAGGGCTTTCCCCAGTGGATAAAAAAAAAAATTTATATTTTTATTAGGTTAGCTTATGATTAGTAAATTAAAATAGCCTGAACCATATTAGTATTAAATTCTATCCCTTAGATTTTATTGATTAAGTTCTGACTCTCAGGCAATATAGTTTAGTAATAATAAATAAATAAAAAAGCCATAATCTCAACATCATATACTTAATACCAAGTCTTGGTATCTATTTAGTTCCAGCTTTGAATATACCTTCAGTTTTTTTTATTAGCAATATATATTGATAAATATTTAGATCAATGGATGAATTAAGTAATTAAATAGCAACAGCAGTTTCAACACTGTTCTTAGCAGTTGCAACATTCATTGAAATTAAAAACTTAATCATCAAAACAAAAAAATAAAGCAGTAAATGCTTGTTGAAGGTAGTCAAAAGTTGAATAATTCAATAATGTTGATTATTGATAGAAAACTAAATAATCTGCCTTGCAGGTTATGAATGTGTACAAAATCACCTGCGTTTTAGGATCTTCTTTCTGAGTTTTACCAAATAAACCCATGATGGCTGCTGATCCTTAAAAAGTTAAATATGAGTATTTTTCAAATTTTATTCCATGATAAATTAAAAAGAACACGAAAGAACCACACACAACATAGTTTCAAAAATTAATCATAAACATCTGATTGGACGTCACTATCAGCTGAGTAGATAAATACTTTAAAGTTACTTGATTATCTCATTCCTATAAACCTCATGAATGTGAACATTTCTATAGTAGAAATATTACCAAAAATCTATCAAATGATATCTTCACAAATCTACAAAACTAGATATTATAACAATCATGCAGAACATAATAGAGTATATTTGTCATAGTAGTGTAGAGGAAGCAGTGGATTAGCATTCCCTAATCTTCTTTAAAGAGAACCTGAAGCTCAAATAAGAGTGAATTTAGCCACGCCCACTTTATCCAAGTTTACCTAATTTAAGTTTTTTCTTAGGAAATTCTTTCTTTTATAACTCGTAGGATAATTTTCCACCATCAGATTTAGTTGCCTTACGGTCGAAATGCATACTTTTCTCGTGATCAATTAATGTTGAATCCACAGCGGAACGATTTTTTTCTCAAACCTCTGTAACTGAAATTTTTCTTCGATCTTACTTTCAGAGTGCTGAATCATGAAATGTCTAAAGGTTGCATTAAATAGGTAGAGTGAGGATATAGTTCGTTCAGTAAAATTCTATTATTGCCACAAAAGTTGCTGGTATATACTCACGTCACTTACTGCATTTTTTATGCTTTCATTTCAAGTTGTATGGCTCGACCCATCAGAAAAAGAAAAGCGTAAAACAAACTTTTTGATGATGTACTATAAGTAGTGATAGGTGACATGCACTGCTGTGGTAGAAAAAACATCCTTTCAACTACTAAAAATAAGTTCAGAATTAAAGAAAAAGCCTGGTTCATTCTTCTCCATAATTGTGATTAATTTTATATTCTTCAACGAAGAAAAAACTGAAAGCATGTTCTTCTGGTAGTTGACTAGGGTGTCACTCATTAGATATTTCTTTAAAATCGAGTACTCATGGCTGACGTGATATGAAAGTGCTAGTTATTTATTCATTTAACTAAGAAAACTGTAAACGTAGTGTAGAAGTATTAATTTGAAAAAAAAAATTAAAATAATTTTAGTAAAAGGAAGCTAAAGGGAGAATACCAACTGCATGTTTCTTCTCTAGGTCAAGGTTTTGACTCCAACAGTCACATGCTGTTTACTGGAAATATTTTATTAGTCTTCTGACTGTTATATCTTTGCAAAAAAAAATACACGGGCTCCAAACTACCTCTAGTTATCGAGTTTGAAAACGAAAACTTCAGGTAAATTTTGTATCATATTAAAAATATTATTACATTAAATGTACTAAGAATACCTTTTTAGCTTAAAACATTACCTTTTTAAAATGGTGTTTGTTTGACTTTTCTGTCGTATTGTTTTCGAATTATCGACGATAACGAAAATTCTTTTATTGACATTGTCCGAATGAACCGACAAAACATCGCTGTCACCAGCCTTGGAAGGAAAAAAATAATAGTGAGATACCAGGAAGAGCGAAGAGAAACAGATTGGCGGGTCTACCTGTGGATCTAAGGGTGAGGATTAACGTTTAACAAAGGTGGTGGAAGACAATTATCTGAAAGAATTCCATGGACGAATGGAACGGACATTGCATGACAAATCAAAAAGGGTCTAATCTTAGGAAGTAATTTCCCTCCGTTACATCAATGTTGGAAGCAAAATAGATCTTCTTGGACTCTCAACTCCACACCAGAACTGTTTAGAGTCACTAAATTAAAATATGTTATTTTATTCAATAAGATAAGTATTTTATTGGAAACAGTGTCTTGGCCATACACCACTTTATTATACTATTCCTCCACTGCAACCCGTGTTGCCTACATACAACCTTTGAATTGAAGGTCGGGGGGGGGGGAGAAGTATGGTGTCATATTGCCCCTATTGCGATGTCAGAATCGTCACCAACTATTTGAATTTATGTCAACTTCAACTACTGCCACTGAATGTTTAATGGTTTCATCGAAGGTCTTTAAGATTTCTTTGGTCCTAGAAATAGGATATAATTAAATCCTTTATTGGCCATCCAAGATTCAGCTTGGAGTCCGTTGGCAGTGATGATTGCAGTGTACATAACACATTTTGGCTTTTTCTTTTTTGTTCCGTCTTACCAAGTTATTCTCTATGGCTATGGAATTAATGAAAGGGTCATATATTTGAGGGTTATAGGATTTGGGGTCTTAAATTTTTCTGAAGCTTTTTTCCCTTTTGTTCAGGTAGGCAGAAACCAAAAGGACATCCTTAAAATAATTATATGTTAAGTTTACGTTATATCTGCTATAAAGTCAATTTATTTTCTTCCAAAAAAACGAATCTTAAAATCTATTTAGAATGTGGGAGGACATTTTATTTATAGGAGTTTCTGTGTTGAAAAAAAAACAGAAAAAATAATTTATTATAGTTAATTTTAATTAATTCAACACATTACTTGGATATTTATTTCATGGTTAATATGAATAAATAATTGCGGCATTGTCTTCAAGGATGCTATCTAGGAATAGCTGATTTTCATGCCGTTTCCTGATCATGTATATTTGTTATTTGAATTGTTTTATTAATAAAATTAAATCTTTACCACTACAGCCCATGAAGGGTCAGGGGTTCATTACTTTGTAAAGAAGTACTGGTACTAGACCAACGGTTGTGCAAGGAGGTGATTCGGTCAGAATCTCGCTCAACCACCAGATTTTTACCCAATTAAGTGTACCCAATTTATTTATTAATAAACAACATAAAATTTAATAAATTGCCGAATAAAGCTATTTAGATAATCGAAATGAATTGATTTACTTACTTGAGATCTCTGACTGTTTTTGAGAAGTAACGCTGTAAATTTGTAAGATGATTTAAAAAGGATAAATGTATTTTAAACAAAATTGTTTAAAAATATAATTGGCAATTTAATACTGTTAACTATTTTTTAGTGATTCATTCATAGGAGATTCTGAGACATTGATATAATTATTGAGAATAATTTGATGACTTAATAATTCTAGCAATATATAAACAATTTTGAACAACTTTATTCATAATATAGTTTATTAAATGAAAAGGTTCTTTAGGAGGTGTGGCGGCCATATTTTGTTGTAGGCCACCAGGGGTGAAGTCAATGAATGGATTGGATGGGGTATATGTTCTTATTTAAGTATTTTCTTATGGTATCCGAAAATAGTGTTTGGGGGTATCGGTATATGTGTTTGATGTCTGAATTTAAGTGTTTTTGACCAAGCGTTTTATTCTTTTTAGTTGCAAACTGGTATAACCTTCTATCCCAATGTTGTTTTATTTACGAAAATATCTATAAGTAGTCTGCAACAAGTCTATTTTTGGTGATTGTTATCCTGGACTCTTGGCACCAAGTGAGGCAAATTATTCTTAATTGGATTTATGTTCATTACAATTTGTTACTTTCATAGACTGACCTGATGTTAAACTTCAGTCATCAAATATAGATATTATATCAAATTTTAACTTACTACCGATATTTCGTTCTTTCAAGTGATAAGCTGACTTTAATTATTATGTAAAATGTGGCTTAATACAGTGAATTTTGGTGAAAAGAGTGCATGTAACTCCAAATTGTGTGAAGATGTCAGTAATTGAAGGAAATTTGCAGTCTGAAGATATAGACAGTGATGCATCCACAGGTAAGATCTATTCAGAGTAATTTAAAATAACATGTAAGGTTGTTTATATGGTTTTTCATGTTTGCACCAAAGATTGATGCAGGCAAATTATTGTTTTTATAGTAATTTAATCTTAGAGACAAATATTTATTTTATGTTAGCTATATTCTTCTCGAGAAGTTTTTAAAGTAGAATCTGGATATTTTAGGATTAATCAATCTAGTTCTATATATATTTTTATTTTATTTGCAATTTTGTCATAACTAACAAATCATTTGGAAATTATCGAGAAACTAAGTTGTGTTATCAAAATTGGATATAAGTTTAATAACAGAGATAAAAGTTATCTATGGACATCTATGTTACCTGTCTAGTTATACCCTTGGTTTTGATTTCATTCATATTATTCATATGAGATCTTAATTTTTCAAATATTAAAACGCATGTGTACCAATCATGCTATTTTCCTAATGATTTTTGTCAATGCACCCAAATCAACTTCAAATTTCTTCTACATCCCAGTTGTCTATTTTAGCATATGAGCAAGTAAAAATAATTTTTAATATATTTAATGACAAATAAGCTCTGTATTCTTTTAAAATCTTTACTTTTGCTCTGCTTCCCTAGTTATTTTTTTCTATCAGCTGGAATTTATGTAGTTATTGGTTGTATTAAAATAATTGTCTGAAACAAATTTTTAGAACCCATATTTTTGAGTTTATTCTATTGTCAGTTCTGATTAGTTATAATTAATATTTAAACTTAATAAATATCGTATTTTGGTTGAAAATTTTGTTTACATATTTTTTTTAGTTAGGAGTAGTTTTGTGATCATCATTATTTGATAATATACCAGATCAGCTGGTTGAAGCTCTTACAAATGCTAGCAAGATTCCTGATAAATTTGTAGTTGTCACATCTCTTTTATTGACTATTTATATAGATGATTAAAACCCTGAACCATTATTAATTATTTGTTTTTCATCAATTCCTATTCCTCATTCACTGATTCGTATTTTTTGTTGGTAAAAGGAAGTAATTCCTTATAATTTATTTATGAAATGTCAAACTCAATTTTTGTCATGTTTAGTCACTTTAAGTACTTAACTAAAACTGAAGTTACCATGACTGGTCTCAATCAGTCATAATTAGATGTAGTTCCTTGTTGCCATGGATATTCATGAATATGTGAATTAAGGATTTGATAAATTATGAAAGATAAACCATACCCAACATCACAAAGTTTTTCATATTATAATATTAAATGATAAAGCCCTGCAAAGTGGGGCGAAACGTCAGACATTAAAATAGTTTTAAACTATTTGTTCTTTTTTTGACCGCAACCCTGACCATCTTCTTATATTTAAATTTTTATGGTCAACTATATATAATATTAAATGTTTGAAGTGAGTATCTTCATCAAGTTTTGCTATTTTTGAGGTTCAGATTGAAGACTACTAGGACAGAAAATTTATTTACTTTTATAAGCTGCAGCTTGCCTCTAGAGAACAGGAGACGCCCTCGGGCACATCCAACCTCTATGTAGTGGCTGGCTTCCTGATCCATTAATGAATTAGGAAATAAATTTGGTGCTTAAGGGTGATCTTAGCCTGCTAACCTCTTTGCTAATCATTTTTTAATGAACTTTTTCATGCACAACTCCATCTTAATTTAACTCAAGATTAAAACTGGTTATTTACCAAATAGGAATGGTAATCTCATTTCCTACTCTGCCAGATTGTTTTAATAGGTTTTATTGTTTTTATTTATACTGTTGCATATTTACTGTATGGTGTAATAATTTTTATTTAAT
>NW_027106076.1:404303-421972 GCF_000696795.3 Halyomorpha halys | reverse complement strand
CCTTTTACCGAGAAGATTGGATGGTCAGTCACCTTTCACCTATAAGGTATTTTAGTCTTCTCAGGAGTCACACTAAGGTCACAACACTAAGTAGGAGCAAACAGTGTTCATTAGAAGCAAAAAAATAAAGAGATGCTTACTTCTTTTTTATTTGACCATTCCATTGATTTTTTTTTTTTTTTTGTAGAAAATAGCAAATGGTTTTTGGTTGGAATCTTCTGATAGTTTTCTAACAAGTAGTTGATTTATACAGTTTTTTTTCCTATTTGTGCCTCACAATATGGAAGATTGTGATTTTGTAATTTTTTTTTATTTTTAATTTTGCAATTATTAATATAATAATGATGTCTTTAAATTTTAAATAAGTGCATTTATCTAAATTGTTAAATTAAATTTTATTTGAGTGACAATTTTAATATATGAAAAGGAAATAATATGAATTATTACAATAATTTAAAAAGTAAAAATAATAATTTATGTAATATAGCAGAAACTATTTTCAATTGTAATAGGAAGGGGTAGGTAATGATTCACCTAAAGCTGATTCATGTAGCAGCTTATTCACCAAACATTTATAGTTAAATTTCCTCATTCCCACTCATATCAATCTGATTCTAATGTTTTCAAATTTCATTCCAAGCACAGTTTGACTTCAGTTTCAGTAAATCTGAAAACTTTGGTTTATATCAGAAATTGGCATTTTGTGGCCCTCCGAGATATTGGAATGAAAAAAGAAGCTTTTTTCTATTTTTAAAAAATAAAAACACTTATTAAATTAAATGATCTTTTTTCATTTCCATTAGTTTGTTTTATAAAAAAAAATAATAAAATAGCTGGATAGTTTCTTGTCATCTCAAACTAGTTCTTGCAACATTGTAATGAAGACTTAGAAGCTATACGTATTTAATTATCTATTTTCAACAATTTTTTGGGAGAAATGAATTAAAATTTAACATTAATTATTGTTCCTTTGTTTTAGTTTGCTCCCATCCTCCATCTATTTCAAAAATTTTCATATATATTTAATTTTTTTGCAAGAATGATTAAAGTTTAGTACCAAATAATGTTATGTATTAATTCTGAATAAATTTTTGCTGTAAGTAACTTATTTATAAGAATATTTAGGCTTTATGGTGACATAGGGTTTGTAGATGAAATCTACTATATTGCATTATTAAAAATAATAGTACATTATTTTTAATAATGCAATTTTCATACTTTAAAATTATAGTCTATGTAGAAATAGACTATAATTTTAAAGTATGAAAATTGCATTATTAAAAATAATAATCACTTGATTAAGTACACAGGTCTTTAATAACCATGAAATAATAAAACATACAATTGGAACTAATCTTATAAGAATTAATTGCTAGTGCATGTTATTTCAGCCACATAATTAACTATATCATTTAAATATGATATTCTTAATGGTTTATTGATCATTTAAGCATTAGCATTTGAATCCGGCCTGGGGCATTGACTCCTTTCATTAAGTCGCAGTCCCACAAAATGAAAAATTTTAATCCCCCACCATGGTTAGAATATGTTGGTCACCTGTAGATAACTAGGCTAGGCGAACATCACTTTCACTGTGGATTGCCTTATATTAATTTTTTTAAAAATTAGTTTCATTTATTACCTTAAAAAACCATATATAAATAGTATTATTTATATATGTTGTTGTTTTTTTTGTATGTTACACATTGTGTATTAATATGATAACACAATTAAATAACATTATATTATTCAATTTCTTTTTATATTATTAAATTAATTGAATATAATCAGATGTCTAACTTAATCTGAGGAAAAAACTTGTATGGCTTAGTTACCAGTTATATTTGTTTCTTATTTAAAACTGTTTAACTCTTTTTCAGGAGAAAAACGTTTACGTCAGTTGGAGGCCTTGTTCCTTGGAGGACCCATACTGGCCCAAGGTCAATGCTTTAGTATTGAAACTCTTCTCGACATTCTTCTTGTTTTGTATGATGAATGCTGTAATTCTTCTTTACGGAGAGAAAAAACTGTTTCAGATTTTATCCAATTTGGTAAGTTGAAATTAAGAAAAATATTTCATTTTTATTGAATTATTAGGGTTTTATTTAACATTTCATACTTATTTCTTTAAATGTATTTTATTGATGAAATAAAAAGTTGTGTAATATAACCTTCGATGAATTGCATTTGGAAATTTCTGAATATATTTTTTTTAAACATTCTTAGATCAGTGCACTTGAAGCTGATTTGTTTATAATATAATATCAAGAAGTCTAATAAATTGAATTATATAAATATTATGAAATCTTTTCCAATTTTTTTAAATGTATTTTCTTTAAATATAGTGTGACTTTTGCACTGTATTAAAAGTCTTTGGAATCCGTTTGGGTTGCATTTGTACATATACACTAGAAGTCTAGCTCAACTATCTCTCCTGAGGAGGTATTAATAAGCAAATAAATAAATAAATGGTTAAGAAAACAATTATTTTATATAATGGAAGGTCAAACGTTAAGTTCTTTTGACTGTACCTGAACTATCTTCCTTTTATATTTTATATAATTTTGGATTTTTTTTATTTTATTGTATTCCATATTTATTAAATGGTCGTTATATGCCAATCAATTTGTTTTTTCATGCAAAATAAGATAAAACATTGTTTATTGTATTAAATAAGTTTTGATGTATAAAAAATCACACAAACCTAAAGAAACTTCCAGCAAAATGGACTAAATACATTTTTTTGAGGGTAAACGAAGTAAGATTCCTGTTTAGTGTCTTATAAAACCCTTGAATATAAATTTTTATATAAGTAAAAAATTAAAAATTTTTGGAAATAATTCTAAACTCTTTCCAATTTTATCCAAACCCATCATTATTACAACTGTTGAAAAGCTTAATGTCTGCTCTTTTGCCACCCATATCAATGTATTTATATTTTGTGCCTTTATAAGGGAAAAAAAGTTGTTTCAAATATATCAAAACATCTGAAAAGTTTTTATTTTATATCTCTGGTTATAATTTGTTTATAGAGGCATGGTTTGTACCATTTTGTGTAGTTGGTTGGTCCTAAACCTCTCCTAAGTTTTGTATCATGTTAAATTTTTTGTAATCTTTGAACAAAATTGAGAATAAAAAATTGTAAGGCAAAATTTTTGAGAAAAAAGGATTAATTTTGATTTATAAAAAGTCAGTTTTTAGAAAAATCAATAAATTTTTCTATTACTATTATTAACTTGCAAATTAGTGCATAAGATTTAAGAAATAGAAAAAACAAATTCAAGATGCTGATTGTTTGACAAGGCAACAATCTAAAATTGTGTAGAACGGGGAATAATTTTACATTCTTGAGTAACCTTCCCACCTTAACTTTGCCCATGAAGTTCTTCCTTAACGTGTTTGGCTATAACAATAGTGGTCACTGTTAGGAACATTAGCTAATACTACTATCTGAATTTGATCTTTGGAAGCAGAAAATATGTATTTCTGTATACAGAATATACAGTACCTATCTCCTTGCAGATTTAAAGACAACAATTTTCAATTTCAAATTTTTTTTTTTAAGTATCTGAATGTTGGAACAGTGAACACTTGAAAAGTGTGAATGTTTCTCTTATATTCTATTATCAAAGGCCGACAAATAAGCTACTCACTTCTGTCTTCTAAGTTTCTACATAGCATTATAAAAAAGTTATAAGGAAAAATTTTTGTGTAATTGAGTGTATGTTGTACTAATTCTCTTAACAAATTAAATTTTAAAGCTATTTTATATTCATGAAAATATTGATTCCAGGCTTTGGAAAGGTGCTAATCTTTCTCCTTCTCCAAAAAACAAAATCTTTCGAGAATCCAATTTCGTGTAAGAATCTATCATCTAAATTTAGGTTTCCTGGGCTGACCTAGGAGACTTAAATAGCTGTCTCAATGATGGATTCTTACAGGAAATTGAATTCTGGAATGATTTCATTCTTTAGAGTTTTTCAATTTTCCACAATGTTTGTACACAAATTACCAAATTCTGTAAAATATTGGTAACATTTTCTAAAAATTTTAGCTTTCAGGTCTTGATTACAATAGGCTGTTTGTATCTGAGAGTGGTAGTGTGGTGCCTTAGCAACCTCATAACTGTAACGGCACCTGTTCAAATCCAATCTGGGGGAGGGGAAAGAGGCTGTCTTTTATTTTGTGACAGCCCCCGGAATGAAAACTTAACTTTCCTCCCTCCCCTCCCCACTCTTATTGAAATAAATTGTTTACCTCTTGACAATCCTCCTTTCCCACTGTATGTCAAAAATGACTAGATAGGGGGTGATAAAAATAAAAGAAAGTTGTAATTACATGCACTGTTATGACCCAGCAAAAATCAAATCATAATTTCAAAAATTTTAGAGGTTATGGGAGTGAACTGTATATTGGGACACCCTGTATATACTTTCATTGTTTTTTCCCCACTTCATTTGGAAACCTGTTAGTAACTACTTTATACTAAATGAGCTGAAATTTGGTATATTGGGCTTTTTTCTATGATAAATAATAGCATAAAAGTTGGGTTTTGTTATTTGAGTAATAATTTCTACACTTCCAATTTTTAAGGCTTTTCCCATTCTAAATTGAGGTTGAAGATTAAAATTTCATAAGTGAATTGATCTGGCATTAATGAAGCTTGTAAAGTACAATCTTGGGTCACTGCCACTGTATTTCTTATAACAACACAACTTCAAATGATCCCTTTACTCTCAACAAAGTTTATTTAATTTTCCAACGTTTCGTCCCTTAGTCCATTGTCAAGGAGACAACATCCCTGGCAGAGGGTAGTTTCCATCTTCCAGTCTTCCTGGCAGTGGTTCTCTCCTTCTTCAACCTCCAAGGTTGGAGTGGTCTGAATCCACAGCTGTCTTCCATGCATAAACGAAATCCTAGAACCATGGGAAGTGCTCCTCAATTTTTTTTTTTCACCCTGGTATAATTGTGAACTTGAAGGATATCAATAATTTATCACCCTTCCTTAGGTATAGATGATTATTATCTTTCTTATTATTTTTGTAAAAGTAATTACATAAATTATTTTGTTGAAATTTATTTTTTTCCTCTAAGTTAAATTCAATATACTTTGAAATATTCAATACACTCTGAAACACTATTTTTTATTGCCAGACTATGAAAATGAGAATGTTTTAAATTCCCTTTTCACAAAATTTTACTTTTGATTTTGTTCTATTTGCTTACTAGTCTATTTCCTTCTGTTTTCACCAATTATTTTCATGTTAAGCTTGTCACTGTCATGCTATATCCTTTTCAATTTTTAAAAATTCCTGTTTAAAAACTATGCTAGTAAATGTAATGCTTTAGTATGTTAAAATTAGTATGCACAATGGGTCGTCAATCAGATTTTATCACTCCTAAGTAGTTTTTAGAAACTGATTTTTCCATATTTATTGCTGAAAGTATTGAAAGTGACTATCCAGCGATTGCTTTGATTCTATTTGCCTGGTTTCCAGGCTGCAAAAATTTTATTTTTCATCATCATTTATATTCTTTCCTACGAATTACTAATTTCTGATTAGACCTTCTTCTTAAAAAAAGCTATTGCAAATTATTTAAAACTACTTAAATTAGTAACATTTATCAGTTCAATATTAAAAGCATTTCGAAATGAGACAAAGAATTCAAATATTTTTTCTGTTGATCCTGAAAAAGAAACAGAAACCACCGAAATACCAGAGAAAACCTGAATTAGTCCTTATAGTATGTTTTATATGGAAGAAATGTATTAAATTATCTTCTTTATCTTTGAGGATATAAAGAATATAGAAACCTTTTCTATTATGTATTTTCTTTATGTATTTATATATTTGTTTGTGTTTATATATCTTTTATAACCTTAAACACAGCAGCTCTAATTCCCTGTTGATTCATTCCATGTACATGCTTCTTCAACTTACTGTTTAATATAATCATCATGAATTTTAATTTTTTTTTTTATCAGTGTGTTTAAGTTGAAAAAAAGTCTTTCAAGTACATGGCTTCCTCTCTATTTCTAACTTTTTTTTATTGTCTTATTTAATTTTTGAATGTTTTTTCTTGAAATTATCCTATTTCTGCATATTTCTATTGTGTTTATTATGATATATATTTCAAGTTTAATAATTTGTAAACTGAGAACAAAATCTATAGAATGAGAGCCATTGTGGAAGTATAGAAAGGAGTTTTTTGCATGTGTAAGTGAATGTTGTTGACAGAATCTGAGTAAATTTATACTATACCCATTTTATATTAATCCCTCCAATTTTAAATCAAATAATTTTAATGTTATTGTTTATTTTAAATGTAATCTGAATTAATGTAATTTAACTTGTCAGGAAATTCATAATCAAACTGTTAATTTTTTAATTCTTAATCAAATAAAGTATTTTCTTAAATTATCTTTATTTCTAAAGTTTCTTGGTAATTTAGATATTATTTATTTAAATGAATTTTTATTAAGTTATTGTTTTATAAATCAGTTGATGTATTCTCATTATAATAAGGTTTGAAAATGTTTAGTTAGTTCTGAGGCTCGATGTCATTCTCACTTAATGAATTTCAGATGTCAGGATTTCTACATTTCTTTCTTCAGTTAGATCCATCATATTCATTTTTGTGAGGTAAGCTATTGTTTTCCCTCATTGGCTTACCCATCCCATAGTAACTTGGAATCTTACCCATGTAATCCCCCCTCCCTCCTTTTTTAAAGACAGTTTGCTTCTTGCATATCTAATGACCCTGTCATTTTTTTTTATTTATACTGTCTTACCAGCTGTAAATCTATAAGTTCTACATTATAGAGATGCTACCCCTGTCATTTCATTTCTTTTTGGATGGACGAATATAAAACTATGTTATCAATTGGATCATCTTATCAACCACATTCATAAATTAGCACAAAGTTTAAAATAAACTTTCAGTTAGTAATGCTTGGTAATACACATTTGTGTGGTGTTGGACTGTATGAGTCAGTGGTAATTGTTTGAAGGGTATGGCTCTAGAAGATGTTTGCATCTTGGTTGAATGAATGTTAGTTATTTTTAACTTTTAATCTTGCCTTCTTCTCTCTCCTGCATTTGTCATTTATTTGATCTAGTAGAAGCAACATATATTAGTCTTTTTTTTAGTCATTTATATATTGTCGCTTGCGCTGTGATACCTTTTAAATCTGAAAAATTACAATGTGGTTTTAATACTTATAGAGAGTATTAATAATTTTAATGACGATTAAGCGTTACCAAATACTTTTAGATAAGTAACTTTAAAATTGGTGTTAATCAGAAGTATAAAGTAGAATATAATATATATTTTAATCATAGCTGTTATCAGAGGAAAAATTCTAAGCAAATGTCGGCACAATCCTTCCTTGAATTCTCCTATTTGGTATTGTCAATGTGATGATATTGATAAGGCATTTTCTCACCTTGTTTTTACTTTTGGTTCCTAAAGTTGTTACTAGCATACATGATCTTCTGTTGTTTTCATTTTTTGTTTGGTAATTACTATTTTTTTTCTCTACTTAAATTTGAATGATGGACCTTTCCAATAATTTTTTTTTTCCTGTATAGTAACTGATAATATGAAGGAGTAAGTGGATTAATGGGCTATATAACATTTTTTGAATCTTTAGTTTGGATGAAGGGAGTAGGTGCTAATCTAGCTGGTGTGAGGCATTCTAGCCTGAAAATACAATTAAAAACTGTGATACCTAGATGTAGATGTGGCTATGTACACTTCAAACCATAACAAGCTCCAACAGAGAAAAATTGAACTTTGTTTTCTTAAAATTTACTATTTATAACATAACCCCTTCATCAACTTACCCCTTCATATAATATATATCAAGAATATTACAGAAACATTCTACATAAACAATTTAGCACCATTTAGTGAATCTTGTTATAATAAAGAAATGAATCTTGTTATAATAAAAAAGATAGTGGGTAGTGAGTTTTTGTTTAATGAATGCTGCTTTGAATCATCCTAACTATAAGTTAAAGTTCAACTCTTTAAGTAAAACAAACAAAAAAAAAAAAAAAAACTCTTTAAGTAAAACAAACAAAAAAAAAAAAAACAGTGCAATATTTGAAAACAAAAATGTTAAATGTGAGAAAGTTCAAAGAAAAAATAATAGTTTTGAATTTCTCTTTGATCACAATCAGAAGACCTTTATGAAGAGTTACCGGAAACAACAGGAATTTCAAAGAGTTTTGTAAAGGATAATAGAGAAGTAAATCAGGAAATTAAGTTTGTTTTTACCTATGAGGACATGAATTCACAACTTAACGTCTTGCTCCTAATTATTTAAAATAGAAGTTTTTATTATATTTTATTTTATTGGAAAGTATACGTCAGTCACATATTGAAAAATCATATTCTGGATTATCCTTTGATACTTTATTTTTTAAATTTTAATAGTTTGTCAACCAGTCATTTTAGTATTATTACTTTTTTATAGTTGTGTAGGTATATATTAATATTCAGATGGAGGTGCGATGTGGATTCTGATGTATGAATTAATCATTTGTTTTCATCCTTATTTTTCCTTACCGAGAAATTTGAAGTAAATCAATATCTGACGTAGTTGGCAACATTTGTACTGTTGATTAGTACCATGACCAGTTAATAATTTTGTTGTTACCTGAATCTTTTTTATGCTGTACATACATTCGTGTTGCATGAACTCAACTCAAGTTTCAGTTGATTCAGTATCAATAAATCATAGAAACTAATAACCAATTGTTTTACATATTTAGTGATATTGAGAATTGTTAATTCTTATCTCATATTGTATGTCAAAATTGGTAGCTTCAAATGATGCTTTTGATCCACTCTATAGTTAAAAAGAATATTTATATAAGGATTTACTTAAAGAACTCTTGTATACTACAGTAGTATAGTAAGAGTTTTTTATAGTTTTTTCTAACAGGATTTATATCACTTTTTATTATGTATTGCATTTATATTAATAAAGTTTTGAAGTAATTATTTTGTACTTACTTCTGCTAGTTATATTATCTTTTGTCAGTATACTTAATTGGTATTCTATAGAATATCTAAACATAAAATTAAATTTGAACTGGTGTATCTTAGGCTTTGTATAATATATTTAAACATTGCCATGCAGTTTTTATAGATCTAGTAGTAGTACAATCTTGGCATTATAGTCAGTTTTTTTAAGAAGTTATATCTACGAACTATTTGTGCCATTTTTAAATTTAACTGTTAATAAAATGTTGAGTTTATACCTAAATAGAACTTAAAGTCATTATAACAGTTTCATAATCTGCACCCTATTTATTTTACTGTTATGCTAAAGGAGGTAACTGATATTTTTGGTTAAATAGTGTTGTTGATGCTTGCAGAATCAGAGTGCCTAGTTGCTGGGAAATGTTAGGGAAAATATATTTTTCTATTGGGGTGCCTAGTTGCTGGGAAATGTTAGGGAAAATATATTTTTCTATTGGAGTGCCTATGTTCAGTTGTTAGTCCTCGGCACTTCCTTCCACACTTGACAGTCTATTTGGTCATTAATCCTCTGTTGTTGTTATCACACCCACAATATCAGATATTTCGAAATTACTCATAAATCAGAATATCCCAATTATATTCTCAATATTATAGTTTATAAATTTTCAAAAGAATTAATTTTAAATAGTTACTTCTTATATTTGAATTTATTAGGATGCATATTAATATATTTTAAAGATAAGTAAAGAAGCAAATCTTAGTAGTTTACTTCCTTATATAATTGTATACCCAAAAACTTGACTCATTTATGGATGTAAAATTACTGTAATTTTATATATAAAGTATATTTTTAATATCAGTGTCCAATAAATGACTTCGTAAATGTCCTACTCCCAATTCAAAGTTTCTCTGAATGTCAAGTTCTTTTAACAAGTTTAAAAAAAATGATGGTGATGATTAATGTATTATCATTAGTATTTGATGTATGTCTGATAATGTAACAATTATTATCAGTTCAAGTAAATTTTGATAGGAAAAAAGTTATTGGGAAAGTCAGGGAATTTCTCCCAGCTACTTTGCTAGACTCCCCATGTTTAATACATCTAATCATAGAGTGGTATAGGTATAAGTACATCGGAAATATTTTGAAAATGTTTGCTTTGATACTTAGACAGTTTAGCTGTGAGGGTGACAGTTCTTTAGCAGTTTTAGGGATTTGGATTCTTACAGAATGATGAATGTAGCCCCTCAGTTTAACCTATAATTCTGTTACCTCTTTTGTGCTTAGTGTGTCAGTATATTCCCTAGGCTCATTTAAAATAAATAACTCATTTTTCAAGAATAACTTGTTGGTTCAAACTTTATTGTTGTTAGAATTAAAAGCTTTTTTGAAGTGTTTTTCTTTCCTCCCTCTTCTTTCTATTATTACTCATATAGTAACTACTTAGCGATTTTTCATTTATTTTCCATCTGAAACGAGGAAAAATGAATTATATAAAGATAGATAGTTTATTAATTATTAGTTTAATTCTTACAATTGTTATTTTATTATACTGTTAACTACATTAAAAATTGATATTTTTTGTTATAGTTCTTAAATTGTCATGTTAATATACTGTTAATCACTTAAAAATTTATATTTTTTGATATTTAAAACTATCTGAACTTCTAGTTTTTTAATTTTCTCGTATTATATTTTTTTTAGCCAAACCTGTTGCTAATTGTGTAAAGTCGCTTCGTTTAACCCGTGATGATTTTGAATTAGTCAAAGTTATTGGGAGAGGTGCGTTTGGAGAAGTATGTGTAGTGAAAATGAAAAAAACTGATAAAGTGTTTGCCATGAAGATCTTAAACAAGTGGGAAATGCTTAAACGAGCAGAAACAGCATGTTTTCAGGTATTACACTCAACTATAAGATAAAATACTGATAATTGTTTTTAAATTACTTGAAAAAATGTTTCATAAATTTATTTATAGGAAGAAAGAGATGTTTTAGTTTATGGTGATCGTCGTTGGATCACAAACCTCCATTATGCATTTCAGGATGAAAATAATTTGGTAACTAAGTAACTTTTATAACTTAGAATTTAATTTATTTATTTTTTGGTAATATTTTATTATTTTATTACAGTATTTAGTGATGGATTACTATTGTGGAGGGGATTTGTTAACATTATTAAGCAAGTTTGAGGATCGTTTGCCTGAAGACATGGCTAAGTTTTATATAGCTGAAATGGTTTTGGCCATTTCTTCTATACATAACCTTAGATATGTGCATAGGTAGGTTTTTTTTAAAGATTTATAATTACAATTAAAAATGGTATTATCTATTTGTAAATATTATTTATATTTTACATTTTGTTTTTAGGGATATAAAACCAGATAATGTTCTTCTGGATGCTAATGGTCACATACGCTTGGCAGATTTTGGTTCATGTTTGAAATTATTTAAAGATGGAACAGTTCAAAGCAATGTTGCTGTTGGCACTCCAGACTATATATCACCTGAAATACTCCGAGTAAGTTATTGTGATGGAAAACTCTCCTTTTAGCTGTGCATGTGTTTGATATTTTATTTACAAAAATACAGTCCATCATATATTGTATTCCTATTTTAATTAGAATATAAAGGTCTCGTTCACAAAAAAAAAAAAATTAAACTTTATAGTTCCACGTTGTCCACATAGCAATAACTAATAGATGAGTGTATATATTTCTATGTTATACATCATATTAGATAGTGAGTATTAAACTATGAAATTGTAAAACATATTAACATGTTGGCAGTGGCATGTAAAATCTTTTAAATCCTTTACCAATAGTATTGGCCCCCGTTGTTTTTTTTATTTACCTATGTTATATCTGTGTTCCAAAAAGTTGATATAACATGACTGCTTATTTTAAGGGGGAACAAAAATGGTAATGGTTTTAACAATGAAGTATGTGATCTGGACTAAGATTTCTTAACGAGATAGCTTCTTGAAAACTAAAAAGTTGTAAAACCAATTGTATTGGCCTTATTAATATTATTTCAATTTCAATTATTGTACTATTTTCATACAAGCATTATGAGGACCTTTTATTTATAGGCGATGGAAGATGGGCAAGGAAGATATGGACCTGAATGCGATTGGTGGTCACTTGGGGTTTGCATGTATGAGATGCTGTATGGTGAGACCCCGTTTTATGCTGAATCTCTTGTTGAAACCTATGGGAAGATTATGAACCACAAAGTATGAATTTATTTATATGTTTTTAAAACTTCTGGTTTATTTGTATATATATTTTAAATTTATTTGTTTACTCATTCACTTTACCTTGATAAATAGAACTGTTTCGATTTTCCTGGAGGGCTGGATTATGATGTATCTGATGAAGCAAAAGATTTAATGAAACACCTTATTTGTGGTTCAGAGTATAGGTTAGGCCAAAATGGTGTTCAGGACTTCAAGGTAAGATTTTTAACATTTGTGTAAATATTCATTACTAATTGACTAAATTTGTTATAATTTGGATTTATGACAAATCAGTAGAAATTGTTTTATTTTTTATTATAAGCATTAATTGAGGGCGATAATAATAGCTCATTTATGTGGACTCCTGATTATTATTTATTTTTCATATTGCATCACAAATGTGTAAATACTCATTTCATTTTTAGAATCATGTTTGGTTTAGCGGTGTGGATTGGGACACAATAAGGGAAAGTAAAGCCCCTTACATACCAGAAGTTAGTAGTCCAACTGATACTTCCAATTTTGATGTTGATGATAATGACATTAGGTGCAGTGAAGCAATTCCTCCTACTCCTGCAAATCCGGCTTTTGCAGGGTTACATTTACCTTTTGTGGGATTTACCTTTACTCAGGGCAGGTAAGCAATAAATATTTATCCTAATTTATTTTGAATTGTACTTTCAGCATGATATTAGCTTAATGAATTATGAAAATGAATATGTGGTACTAAAAATTTGGCCAATGTAAGAGCTCTACATAAAACATTTTCAAAAGGATGATTAATGCAAATATTTATTTGTAAATATGTAATTAACAATAATTTCATTACTTATTGTTCTGAATCATATTAGCTTAAATTTATATGTAGCTAATAATATATTTATAACTAATTGTTTCAAATCAAACGTTTATCATTATATCAATTTAAATTTTGCTTATTTTTAGTCGTACAAGTGATTTAACTAGTCTTCCAATAGTTTCTGATAGTAGTGATGAAGAACTTAGTAGACATTTACGAGAGTTAGAACAAGAAAATTTGCGGTTATCTAAAAGTGTTTCAGGTATGTCATTTTATCTTAATCTCATTTTCATGCAATTATTGAATATTTTTGACTGTTAGGTATTAATTTTGTAATGGCTAAATGTTATTCATCAACATTACTCTATATATTTTTTTTTCAAACTCCAAAGAAATATTCTATAAAAATATTTCAAATTAGTAGGATTTGTTTGCGCGGGGAAATGGCCATGTTTTTACATGAATATGGCAATATTAATGCAAACAGTTTTCTTAGAGAGAATGTTGCAGTCATTCTTGAACACTGAGTCCTTTGTATGTTTTATTCGCAATGAAAGTATTTTCTTGTTGCCAAGTTAAGAGAAAAAACTAACAAAGTAAGACTCCTGAAAAGGTTATAACCACCAAAAGATAACGAATTTTAAGTCTAAAAATCTCTTTTCTAATCTAACGTTTTAGTAATTAATCAGTCCTCAATCCTTCACAAAGGATCTTATGTATCATAATTGAAAATATGTTAATGTGGTTAAAGGTAAGATGTTTTTTCTTACATTGAAAAATTGTCAAGAAATGTTGGTTTTGACCTTTTTTGGGGGAAGCTCTTCAAATAATAACTGAATTAATTTTAAATATTGATATGACTATAATATGGAAAGTAGGATATTAATAGTATGCACGACTGTATTAAGATTTTGGTTAAACATTAAATCAATAGAGGTATTGCCTAGTGTTATTGAAATTTGTTTTATGTCAACCTTTGAGAATGGAGGGGCAATGAGCTGTCTTGGTTATCTTATACAATAGATTTTTGAACAGGTGTTAATTCAGGATCTACTGTATCTCGCACTTGCATAGGCTGAATCATCTCTGCTCAAAAGTTATTCATGATGTTAGCTCACTCAGCCACTTCGATATTTTTCTTTCTGATGCTACTACATTTGATCATATTGGCCTTCCCGGGTATCGTAGGGTTTCTTTTGAGCTTGCTCTTTCCTATCATTTAAAACCATTTAAGCCCCACTTAGCGTAAGAAATTCTTTAATCCTTTAGCTATCAAGTGGTATAATTGAATTTTACGGCAGTGCCAAATAGGATCTACCAATTTTGTTATTATTGGGTTTTCTAATTGCTTATGGTACCATAGTAAATTCATTGACATCTTCATGTCCAAAAATAGTTAATTTAGTTGATATATTATATTGATAAATAGTGGTTAATTATCTGAACTAATTATAATGTGGTTTTGATTAACACTATTCCTAGTACTCATGTTTATGTTTATTTTTTAAATATTTTTCTTATAGTAAATATATTTTGTTGGTGTTGAAAGTTTCTATTATTTTTTTTAAATGTGTTATTTGAAATTTGTTGTTATTGGCTCTGAAAACTTCCATATTACCTCACATATTGTGAAGGCAATATAATGGCTGCTCCAGAATAGTTTAAATTGGTTTCCTTGAATTCTGAGATGTTCAAGTTGATTTGAAATTTTGTCAAATCATCTCCAAACCCTCTCTCAGTCTCAAAAAATTATATAATTCTTTATGAAATTGTCAATCTAAAATAAAATGGAAGTTTATGTTTATTTTAATTTCAGAGCTAAAAAAAGCTATTGAGATGCAGTCCAGTGATGAATGTGAAAACTTGAGAAAAGTTTCACCCACCAGTGAGAGTGCTAGTCTGAGGAGGTTACAAGATGAAATTGACATTCTCACTAAAAGAAATGCAGGTAGTTGAATTTACGTTTTTTTTAAAATATTAGAAAAGAAATACAGATAATAGCATTTTCTAAATAATTTATTTCCAAGTAGTGGTTTAATGATTAACCGTAAAGGAAAGTAATTTAGTAATTAATGATATATAATTAATTATTAACTTTTATCAGTCACTAGTTTTTTATAAGTGATCCTCACTAGGTTGTAGGTAGTTCCGGTAAGCATGCAAAAAAAAATTCAGTATTGTAAGAATAACTTTTTTGCTAGAAATTATTTATTTTACACATGTATGAGATTCAAATAACTATTTATTTAGAAATGATGGGTATGATGAATGACTATGAAATGATGAAATGAAATGGTAGTGATATATAACTGCAAATGTCAATTTCTTTGTTACGGATAATTAACTAATTAGCAGTCCTACCAATTCTTCCAACAAAAAATACCCACTCAGCGCCTTGAAAAACGGTATAACTATTTCATGGTTAGAGTAATGTCGCATTGGGTTAGGTGTAATCGTTAGTAGTACAAGTAAAGTCAGTGAAGTAACTGTTACTTTTACAGTCATATGTATACGCCTTGATAGTGAACTATCGAATGCATGTTGACTAACCGTTGCACTAACTACAACGTTTAACTGTCATATGTATACGCCTTGACAGTGAACTCTCGCAACATATTACCTTAAGAAATGTAATTACGATAGGTGAAAAAACATTGTTGTTATATATTTGCCCAAGAACTTAAAATCAGAGGGTTTCAACATGTTTCGCTTTGTCACCTCCAACGTGACAAAGTGCTGTTATCACATGAAAGGTACAAAGTACTATTTGGTACGAAGTGAGTGGTAATTATTTTTTTTTAGAACCGGATTTTGGGTTTGGAAGAGACTGATTTCCATATTATATAATATAGAATTTAGAAATATTATTTATTATATAATATAGAAATAATAGGGCTGAAATAAGATGAGCTAATCAGAGAATTTAGAAGGCTGGGACAACACTGAATTTTGGGAACTGTATCCTGTAAATATAATTCTGGTTATAGCAGTGTGGTGAATTAGATGAGCATGTAAGAATGTATGGCTTAAGAACGAACGTATTCCTAAAATGTTAATGAATTCTGAACTGACGGGTAAACATCTGAGGATAGACTGAAGCATTAGTGGTAGGATTGCATCAATACTGATCTGGTAGATTTGGGTTTGTGGGGTGCGTCATTGGACAAATGTGTGTAGAGAACAATTGGTGCTATCGGCATCGAATCTTCAGGTTCACTAAGCCTTTTATTATTATTTTTGTACATACAAAGCTGTTTAATTTTTACATTAGAAATTAATACATTTAATTTTATTTATATTTCAGAACTTGAACATCAGTTACACGTCCTTGACAATGTTCAAGAAAACCAGTCATCCGATACCCCACAAAAAATCAGGGAGCTTGAAAAGGCTGTTAGAATGATAAAACAAGAAAAGGATGAAGCAATGAAAGTTAGTTTAAATTATAAAATAAAAAAGTTATATATTTATATTAAAACTGGTGTTTAACTAAGCTTCATATTTTGGATGAAATTTATTTATTTACTTATTTATTAAGGTTTTCAAAGAAATTAATTGTAACTTTTTCTTTCCCTACAGTTTAGATTTGGACTTAACTAAGCCTTTACTGCTTACAGTTTGAGATGTCATTATAATTTTTGTAAAATATGATTTTTTTAGGACAAATTAGATTACCTAGAAAAGCTGAAAATGCAAGATAAAGAATTGAAAGATGCTTTAAGTCAGCGAAAGCTAGCAATGGCTGAATACTCAGAGGTCTCCGACAAGTAAGTATAATATTATAATTATCTTAATAGAAAAGAATATTACAATTCTTTAGTATGATCAGAAAATGTTATTCGATTTGGTGGTTTCAGGGAAAGTGTAAATAAAACAATAGTTTATTATTTTATTTATTTTGTTGTTATAGATTTTAATTAAAATTGTATGCTATCACTTCTCAGACACCTCCAAGCAATGGAACCACATTTCCTTGCTGTTCCTTTATTTTGTTAATCCTTCCATTTTAGCCCTAGTTTTCAACCCCCTCTCCCCTTCCCCAAAAAAAGTTCCTCTTTGGATTCATCCATGTCCATTTAGAGCTCTGTCTCTTGACATTTTAATGTTTATTGTTTCTAAGGTGATCAATTTTTTTACAATGTAAAGGAGGACAAAAAAAATTTTGAAAATGTTCAATTAAATAAATGAAACATTTTATTAATTTAAAAAATACACTAATTATGCTTTGAATTACTTAATTAAATGAGTATATTTCTATTGACCGAATATTTTTTGTCAATTATTTCATTTTCTAACAGTATATTGGAAATTTTAGAGCAAGAAGTATCCTTCATGTTGAATTTTACGGTAAGAGCTTTAACTAGAATTTCAACATTCAATGTTGATTTCTCACTAGTCCCAAAATCATTACCAATTAAAAAAATGCTGAATTAGTGGTAGGGCAGTATAATGTAAATTCAATAAGAATAACTAAATTTTCTAGAGAGTATTAGATAATTTAAAAACATTGAAAATGAGAACAGGTCATGGGACCCTTTTTGAGGAACCAATAGGTGGAGGAGGACCATTATTTACCTTATTGATTATATATTTTTAAATGTTTTTATTATATATGTAGTTAATCTTTTTTTTTTTTTTTT
>NW_027106076.1:377909-404253 GCF_000696795.3 Halyomorpha halys | reverse complement strand
ATATTACTTCTCAACATTTGTCGTTTTTGATATTTATATTGTGTTATTAAATATTTAATTAATTTTTTTTTTCAGGGTGAACGATGAGAAAGATGATATTTTTAAATGTTTTTATTATATATGTAGTTAATCTTTTTTTTTTTTTTTTCTATCTGACTCATTGTTACTCCCACTAAAGCATTGCATTGTTGACAGTTGCAGAAGATAGTTTTCTGTTTTCTAGTTAGCAGTCCTTATTATTTTATTTATAATATTTTTTTAAGTATTCTGTTATGTATGCTCTATCTTAATTAAATTGAACTTATTCCTTACTTTTTATTATTATTTCTAAATTTCTATTCCCTCTCTCCTCCATTACATATATCATTTCAAAAATATTATCTATTTGAACATAATTTTATCTCTTAGGCTACAAGAATTGAGAGTCCAAAAGACCAAAATGTCACGCCAAGTAAGAGATAAGGAAGAAGAATTAGAAGTAGCTATGCAAAAAGTTGATTCATTAAGGCAAGACCTTCGAAGAGCTGAGAAATTGAGAAGAGAATTAGAAGCAAGAGTAGAAGATGCCATCGCTGAAACATCAAAAGAGAGGAAATTAAGAGAAAGGAGTGAAGAATATTGCAGGTATGAATATTTATAACATGTAGTGAAATTCACTAATTCATGCTTTTATGTTACTTCATTTTTTTTTTTTTTTTTTTTTTTGTTAATTTTATAGTCCATTACATAATTTAATAGTTATGTCAAAAACAGAATATTTTAATTCAATTAAATAGTTTAAAGGTTAACATTAGAAAGCACTAAGCTCTAGGCAATTGTATATAACTTAAGCTATTGTATAGTAGTAGAAAAATTCATAAAATAAAAAAAACAAAAAAAAACATCACTATATGGGAAATTATGATAAAGATAGAAAAAGAAAAAATATATAAAATCAATAAAAAAATTTTCTGTAAATGAAAATAATGTGCTCATTTAAATAAAAATGAAAACAGCATAAGTCTGATTTAAAAAATATGTACTTCTTACTTGTAATAAATGTAATATTTTTTACTCATATCTTTTGAAACAACCTTTTGATTACAATTACAGTTTTTTTCATTAAAAGGATTTCCAATTTTCTGTGGTCTCCTTTCTGACATTACCCTGATTAATGGAATTCTTGTATATTGAGGCTGATGTCTGGCGTTACATTAAACTCATAGCCATTATATTTGATCCTAAATTCTCTTCTTTTCTTTTAACAACTCATTTAGAAGGTATAAACCAAATTTTAGAAAATAGTGTTGAACAGAACATGACTTATTTGACTTAATGCAAGTCAAAACAAGTAGATTGTAGGTTGAATATATATTTTTGGCTTATAAGCATGCTGGTAATGAATGGTTTTGAGAAGTAACTCAACTGATTAAGGGTTTTAAGTCACAAGACACAGCACCCCAGAACTCACAAGTCAGCACTGCTTTGTTGAATCTGATCTGGGAGGGTCAGTTCTAGTTTCATAGAGTACCTATACAATAAATTTTGATCTTACTCTGCTTGAAATTTGTTCTCGGACAAATGAATAAATATTAATTATCCAGACAGAATCAATAAATAGAGTTTTTGTTCTTTCTTTTTTTTTTTTACTTTAAATGATGTAAACTCCAATTAACAATCTGAATTGTTTAAAAATGTGCCTTAATGTATGAAGAAATAAAAATTAAGTTTATTTGCTGATATAGGTATAAAATTCACCAGAAAAAATTTCTCATGCAAGTTGTTTACTTACACTCTGCATCAGTACTCCTGTTAATTGTTTTACTGCATTATATGAATGAGTATTATGTTATGAGAGATTTTATAATATTTCACTAAATTGGAAAATTACTTTATTATTAATTGAAATAGTGATCTAACAATTATATTGAAAATTATATGAGGAGAAGATGATTGGGTGGTGTGGTTCAAATATAACAAATAAGTTGTTTCAACTTATTTGTGTTATATTTTGACCGCAAACCCCAACCTTCTTCTCATATAATTCATCCATGGTCAACTATCTCTCATCATTATATTGAAAATTAATCAAATAATATTGTATGATAGTTAAAGGGTCAGGTTTAATAATGAGATCTTGGAAAAGAGTTTGCCTTTTGTTAGCTTATTTAAATTATCTTAATTTTTAGACAACTGGAGTCAGAAACAGAAAGGTGGAGATCCCAAAGGAAAGACTTGGGCGAAGTATTACCATCCTCCCAAGCTCAAATTTCTACACAGGAGATTAGCAGGTTTGACCAGTTTTCTCTCTGATATTTTTACATTTTATTTTTTTTCTTATGAAAGTTCAATAACCAACCATGTTTGTTTGTTTTAGACTTAAATCTGAAGTAGAAAGACTTGAGGTTCAATACAAAGAAAGTTTAGGTCAGCAGCAAGCTAGGTTCTCCAATGAGCTATCTGCTTTGAGGGAACAGCTTCAAGAAGCAGAAGCTACAAGAGATCACCTGCAGAGGGAGGTTCGTTTTTAGAAGATTTATCTGTGTATTTTTTAATTTGTCTTAATTTATTACAATTATAAGAAATCATTATTTATTCCATTTAGGTTGAAATTGCTAAGGAAAAATTAGACTCTAGTAGGTTAGAAAATATAACAGATAGTGAAGAAGCAATTTCTGAACTAACTAGGAGGTATGATAGAGAAAAAATACTACTTATTGAAGAAAATAAGAAACTTGGTCTGGAATTAGATACAGTAAGATAAATTTATAATTATTTCTCATGTATTAGTTATCATTAGAAATGTTCTGAGTTGGAGTTATATTTTGTGATTTTAGTTGAGTGATAGCTTAGCTCGACTTCAAGCTGAAAAGAGGCTGCAAGATGAAGAATATGAAGAGCTGAGGAATAAGAAAGAAGCGATTGCTCAATGGGAAGCACAAATATCTGAAATCATCCAATGGTCAGTTGAATATTATTGTTACTATCAATTTATTTCAATCATTAAATTTATGACTTTACATTAAAATAGCAATTTGTTTCAACTCAAGATTATTTTATGGCTATCAACTTATGTTACTAACATTTACTGCCTACTATAGTAGCATTCCAGCTCTTATGACACAATTAGAATTAAGTTTTCAAATCATTTTTTAATTATTTTGGTACTTCTTTTTTTTTTTTTCATCTCAAATAGTAAATAGAACCCGATTCATTTGTTTTTTTGACTTCCTCAATAATGCTTCTATAATTTATTTTCTGATAAATTGACTTTTGTATGTATCCTTATAAAATGCTGTTGAAATATCAGATAAAAAATTATTGTTTTAACCTGGTTTACTAGCATTACCAGGTTAACTCTTGTATCATTCTGTTTTATCGTTTAAAACAGTTAATATCTCCTGTGAAATATTCTTTCTTCATAATTTTGCGAATACTCTTATTTCCAAACTGATTCATTCATAACTAAAGTGGGCCAACAATTAAATTAAATCATTTTAAAATACTTTATCCAATTATGTTAGACAAGAAACAGAATTTATTTTATATTACTTCTCAACATTTGTCGTTTTTGATATTTATATTGTGTTATTAAATATTTAATTAATTTTTTTTTTCAGGGTGAACGATGAGAAAGATGCTCGAGGTTATCTGCAAGCTTTGGCTACTAAAATGACAGAGGAGTTAGAATTCTTAAAGCATTCTGGTACTGGAAATGTTGCAAATTCTGTAAGTTCACTTAACCAGGATATTAAAATTTGTAGCTATAATTATTTTTTTATGAATACATATTTATCTACATGTATATGTATACCGTATGTTAATAGGATAAGAACTGGCGTAACAGGAGAAGTCAGAAACTTGAAAAAATGGAACTATTGAATCTCCAAAGTAGCTTGCAGTCTGAAATACAAGCCAAGACTGCAATCAGTGAAGAACTTAGTAAAACTAGATCTGATTTAATAGCTTCACAAAAGTATGTTCATTTTATATCATTTTGTTCTGTTGTTTCTAATCTATAGTATTATTATTTTTATTTTACAGTTTCCCATCCTGCATCCAATTACTCATATGTAATTATAATAGAGTTCCTAGTTTCTAGTAATAGAGATTCTATATTATTAAGATCCCCATTCTTTCCTGTATAATCTACACAGGATACTTGTTAAAAAAAGAAATAAATTCACTTGTTCATTTATCATTGTTCACAACCTGATCAATTTTTGTAGATTTTCCATGTAAATCCATTCTTGTCATATCACCAATCAAACTTCATCTTGTCCAACTTAAAAACTATCCATATAGAACTTGATCACATGGTCTTCATAGATGTTTTAATTGATAATTACATTAGGGCGATCATCTTGGTTCCTATGAATCTCTCCACATTTACTGTATTAGGTCTTTCTCTTTTGGACCTAAATGCCCCCACTGCATTAGTAGATTCT
The DNA here is from genome assembly GCF_000696795.3 of Halyomorpha halys. Classification (NCBI taxonomy): domain Eukaryota; kingdom Metazoa; phylum Arthropoda; class Insecta; order Hemiptera; family Pentatomidae; genus Halyomorpha; species Halyomorpha halys. Next base: position 399,826 of record NW_027106076.1, on the reverse strand, counting down.
CAAAAATTTGAAGATCTGTAGTAGCTTTAAGAGATGTTTTTGTTCTAAAAAATCCTTTTTAACATATGCATTATAAAACACTTTATAATTGTTTTCCAATTTCATAAATGATTGAATGAAACTACTAATCAACCAGCATTTTAAAATAAAAAGTAGACATCATTGTTTTGATACGGTATTAAGGAAGACATGATATACTGACAAGAAGTCATCTTTGAGAAGTAATATATAACAATTATAATTTTTTTTTAAAGCATGTTTTTTGTTGAATAGGAAGCAATAATTAAACAAATATTTACAATAATAATAAAGGCTTGGTGAACCCGAAGGTTTGATGCCAATACCAACTATCGTTCCTACACATATCCTTCCAGTGACACCTATTCAAACCCAAATCTGCCCAGATCAGTCTTTACACAATTCTCTCACTTACATTTCAGTCCTGTGATGTTTACCCATTGGTTTATTAAAATTTTAGGGATCCATTCATTACTAAGTCCCACAACCTTATACATCCATTCATTACTAAGTCCCACAACTTTGTACATCCATTCATTACTAAGTCCCACAACCTTGCCCATCCCTTTATTACTAAGTCCCACAACCTTGCTCATCCATTCATTACTAAGTCTCACAACCTTGCCCATCCATTCATTACTAAGGCCCACACCTTGTACATCCATTCATTACTAAGTCCTACAACCTTGCACACCCATCTCATTTGCTGTAATACCTGAATTATATTTACTGGGTGGAGTTCCCTCAACTCAGTATTGTGAAACCTTCAAAATTCTCTGGTTAACACATCCTTTTTCAATCTGAGTATTTTATATAATACTTTATTTTTAAAAACTCTATTCTTTTCTAAAAACTAAATGCACTATTCTTCTCTTTGTGTAAGAGGCCACATATTGGCATCCCTAAAAAAACAATTAAAAGGATAATAGTTTTATGCATTCTAAATTTTAATTTCCTGCTCAGGCGCAAGCAATTTGAAAATTGAAAAATAACAAGCATTCACTGCTTCATCCTCGCTTTTATTTTCTCATCATTTCATTTTTTCTAGTTACTGTAGTCCCAAAATACTGAAACCTCTCTACATGTTCAAATATGTTTCCTTCTATACCTATATCACCGATGTTGCTCCCGTTTCTACTGCTAACCATAAATTTTGTTTTTTGATACATTTATTTCAAGACCTTGTTCCTTACTAAATTTTAACAATATAGTTTTATTTAAAATTATGAAGAAGGTGGCCAGGGGTGCAGTCAAAAGAAACAAAAATAGTCAACAACTATTTACTTGCCAACATTTCGCTTTGTAGAGCTTAATCAGGGCTGTTCAACTTGAGAGCTCTCAAAACTTAATAATTTTTATAAGTTTAAGTTAGTTATAAACTTTATTATAAGTTTAAGTTAGTTATAAACTTAATAAGTTTAAGTTAGTTATAAACTTTATAAGTTTTGAAAACTCTCAACTTGAACAGCCTTAATGAAGCTCTTCAAAGTGGGGTGAAATATCGGCAAGTAAATAGTTGTTGACTATTTTTGTTTCTTTTGACCGCACCCCTTACCATCTTCATAATATGAAATACTATGATCAGTTATTTATATATATATGCAGTTGTATTTAGTTTTATAGTTTCATTGTTCTTACCCAATAATATCAAATTATCAGCATAACTAAACACGGGTATTTTACCACTTAAAGTTAAACCCTTTTCGGTATGAATCACATTTCTAACAATGTATTCTAGTGTTAAATTTAAAAGACGATAAATAATTGCCTTGTTTTAAACCAAATCGTACCTTCAACTTTTCAGAATCATGATTACTAATTTGAACTTTATGTCAGGATCATGCTAATCCGTGCTAGATTTACTAACTTCTTTGGTATTCCTTGTTTAATCAAAATATACAGTCAATAGAATCGTAAGCCTTTTTGAAATCTTTATAAAGCTGATAAACTATGCAATTTTATTCCAACTTTTCCTGTAATATTTAACATAATGGAATAAATTTGATCAATAGTCGAATGATTTTTCCTAAAACCACATTGGTAATCTTCGATAATTTCTTCAGCATAATCTGTAATTCAACTAGTTAAGATTAACTAATATTGTATAGCACACATGAAAGAGTGAGATTCCTCTATAGTTAATATCCCAACTCAGCCCCTTTTTATGAATTGGAATTAGTAGGGACTCCTTCCATTCCTTGCGCATTTTCTCTGTTTTCTAGGTCTTTTTAATCAAAAGGTATATTTTATAAACCCCAGTTTCACCACATATGTTTATTAGTTCACTTGGAATATTTTCAGTTCCCGCAGCTTTATAAGATGTTAATTTTCAAATGGCTATATCAACTTTCTCCTTACTCTGATGTTATATCAATGGTTTGGCACTCAGGTATCAGTAGCAGAGGATTGAGAATTATTTTCCATATTCAAAATACTGTCAAATTGTTTCTTGAACATATCCAATATATCTACTGGACTAGCTACAATATTATTATTTTTATCCTTTTATTTTTTTTGGCAATACAGAGCCCCAATATTCACACGATAGGTTAATACCTTTGTAAATTTTTTTATGTTATTTTAAATTAGGTTATTTTATATTTCTATTGTTTTCTTTTAAAGATATTCCATTATTTTATTTCTATTTCTTTAAGGCCCAATAGTGAGTAACATTGTTTTTTCCAGGAGTATTGAGAGTTTTTAATGTAGTGGCTTTTCTTTTTTCATACTTATGAAGACAGTCTTCATTGAACTAGAGTTTGTTATTTCTACTTTCCCGTTTCCCGAGACACAAATTACCAACCTCTTTAATATAATCTTTGATTACATGATGATATAATCTACACATCTGTCACCTACGAGATGGTCCCCTATGCGGTAATAAATAAATAAAAAAAAATTATATATATTTATATATATTGTAATAATTTAAAATTATTTAAAATAAAATAAAAAGAATTTTATTCATTTTTAAACTTTTTTCAAATATAAAAGATAATTTGGGTTCAAATTAAGAACTTTAATACTAAATAGATAATTGAATTTTATTATATAAAAAGACTCTTAATCTCAGGGCGGGTTGCTAGACAATCAGAATACAGACACACAATAATTTCTCTTAATTAAATTAATATCTATTTTTATGTATAGCAAAACTAACCAAGTTCACAATCTTCTTTTGATGATCCTTGGTATCTTCTTTTTTCTAATGTTTTGTCCTATCGGACCCATATCAAATATGGGACAATTCTGTTGGTGAATATTAATGTTGTGTAATATGATTATTGCATAATCATTCAAAAGTATTTTTATTTTTTAACTTTCTTGAGAACTTCTTAATATTGATATCTTTTGTTTTTCAGAGAGATGCGTGATTTCCGAGCAAGATATGAAAGTCTTTCTCATGAATTAAAGAGGAAAGAAATGCAAATAAAAGAACTTCAAGGAAGAATAGACTCTGGAGATGGATGTAAGTTTGTTCCTAATAGTTTGATCCACACTTCTCATCACACTACATGCTTCTTTCGGTTCCGCTTCAATGGTTTGATTCATCGTTTATCACTTTAGGCGCTCTTTTTAAATTATAAATGATGATGGACTTTTGTAAATATTATTGTAAATTCATATATTTAACAGAGACATCATCTTTGTTCTTCTTTGCTGTTACTATTCTGTTTTTGTAAGAGAAGTGAGCAGAATGTAACCAGACATCTAAAGTCAATATTATTCTTGGTTGTGTCAAAATTTTAAATTTATCGTTATTACCAATGACTTGATAACTTGTGAATATCTCTTGTCTGTGATGTTAATTGCTATTATTAGATATTAGTGTTAGATAAATGTTAGTGGATTGTTAATATATAAATAGTTAGTATTTAATTTTTAAAAAAACAGTAAATTGGCTTTAAAAAGTGTTCGATTCTTAAAACAAATTTGTTTTGAAACCGGATTTTTTATCCTTAATCGTTCTCTTCTGTTTTGTTATTTTTTTACCCTAAGTAATTATTTATTGGATATTTTTTACTAATTCACTAAAATATATTGTTTTTTTGCATATTCTGATCTTGTTTCTGAAATTATAAATAATTACAGGATATTTTTGGTTAAGATTGTGATTAATTACTTTTATTTGATTAGTTTCTGGTTTAATTAGTGAAGTCGTGGTAGGTTTATTGCTTAGAATGCAATATGAGAAAATATTTCTTTTTGTTTGATTCTATTTTGAAAAGTAATATTCCTGCAATTCCACCATTTCTATGTTTCTGTAGTATTACAAAGTATTTAACTTTTAGGGTTTTGTTGAAAATAATAAATCTGAGATTAATGCTGAAGGTGCTCAACTTGGTTATATTATTTATTTCGTTTTTTGTTTTTAATAGATAACTCAATAATCTTTTGATTTAGAAAGGAAAATATTAGTTATCTGTAATAGGGTAAGCTTATGGATACTTTATAATTAATTGTCAAATTAAGCAAGACCATCATTATTAACTTTGATTGGGGCTCCTTATGAGTGCTTAATACATTTATCTTTTTTTTTTATTATGTTTTCCTTATATTTAATTTATATGAGAACAGAATTTATTTATTGGTCAAATATGTCATGTATAATTTACATTGCCTGTAACAATTTATGAAACAATATTCCGATTTAAATAAACAGGTTACTTAATATACATTAGTTTACAATAGGTAATGAAATTGTAAATAGTTATTTATAGGTTCAACAATTAACTATAATTGTAATTAAGAATCGGTATCATTGTTTTCCTGTTTGAGTACGCTTCATAAAGTACTCTCATTATTTGCGAAGTGATGTAAACATCACCATTTAAAATTAATCCTGTTGACATTCTTTTATAGGGATTTTGATTGACTTCAAAAATTCTACAAGTGCTATTTTCATCAACTCCTCTAGTTTTACTAACATATTTAACCGTCACATTGATATGACTACAAAGTTTTATTGCTTTTCTCTGGAGCCAGACTACCCATGTCTTTTCTTAGCAATTCTTGTTTCTTTTTCTAATTGTTCTTAACATTCTTGTCTCTTCTTTGAAAAATAATAATACTAGGTATTATTTTTCTGTAAATGTTATTTTCTAGATTCAGGTTATTAGAAAAATATTGATTTAAATTACCTGGGTATTACTTTTTTTATTTTGATTTCAATTCTTATTATTTTAAGAAAAAACAAGTAAATTATTGAGACCAAAAAACTTCTAAGTAATATGTATCCATGAACAACTACACTGTAACAACCAGATGTATCAGAAATAGATAAAGATATCCATAATATTAACCCATTGATAAAAATTAAATTAAATTTACTAGAATATTTAATACTTGTTGTATAGCTGAAATGTGTCTCCAGTAATTGACACCTACATTTCATTGATAGCAAGTTGTTAAATTCTTGAATAAAGAAAAAAAAATAACAAAATTTTGCATAACTTTTATCCAATGAATGACATTAATATTTTGGTTAATAACTTGACCTTATTTCAAATGATTAACATTTTGAACTGATCTTCTACAGAAGGTAGTGTAGAGGAATTTATCCAACATTATCAGAAAATCATATGAAACTTAGCTTTTATAAGATGAGAACAACTAAAATTGATCTACATACAATTCTAGCTGCTAACTGATATTCTCCACGAATTCCTAAATAAGTTGAGAAACATTTGTTTTTCTTTATTTTCTCAATCTTACCATGTAGAAAAAGTAAGGAAATTTTAAGTTAAGAGTTGTTTGAGGGGCTTACTGTCAAAAATTTATGAAAATGAATTATTAGATCTAGTCATTGATTATTGCAACAGATTTTGTGTTTCTGAAATTCTGCAAAAGCATTTGTCATTCGTTTATTTATTGTTCAATTGCATTTGTCTTTTACCTTCTTCCCACTTCTCACTTATTTGACGGTATTTTCTGTATGATTGTGTTGATAATTCAACACTAATTTATGTTATTAGTTTAACTTTTTTTTTATGTTGGCAACTCCACAATCATAATAATACTTCTGAAGTACATAATATGTAGGCCACAGGCATGTTTTATTAGAAACTACTAGTTAAATACAATAGTTACAATAATAGATTAGTAGTAGAACCCTTCTTTTGTGCATGTGTTCCTTTATTTTCTATTTATTTCTACTTAATTTCTCTATATGTGCATGGATTTGTGATTTCAGGTAAAAATGTGTCGACTTATATTTATAATTTTACATAATTTTGTTATTAGGTTACTCTTGCCTTAAGTACCTAATGCATGTAAGCATACATTTGACATTAAAGCATTCTAGTCAGTACCCTATGTTTTTGATTTACAATTTCCTGCTGCATTCTTTTTTAACAGCTTTGCATGATTACTTCAAAAGGTTATACTTTTTAAATAGTCATAAAAGTATATATTTCATTATGTTTATTATATCTGAAAATAAACTAAAATAATCACTATTTAGTTCATTTATTTATTTTATTTTTATGAGATACCTATGATTTCAGCTACAATTCAAGTTAACGTATGAAAATAATACAACTTTATAATGAACGTTGTTATATTTATTTCTATTCTGGAATAGACGGTATTAAAATAATTTGTATTCTCTTTTGGTGTGTGATTTGATTAAATTTTAAGCACTTGGAACCAGAATGAATTCTTTCTTTCTTTGCTATTCCTATCTGTCATTCGAGTGTATCGTTGCATGGTAGATGTTTTCTTATAGACAAGGTGCCACTGTTTATTGGAGTCACGAGCTGCCTTTGGGGCTTGATACTTCTCATCGTCCGAATATATTTTTGACTTTGGCTTGCACCGCCATTCGGTAAAGTAAATTATGCCTTATTGTTTTTGAGTGATTTTGGCATGAAGAGTACTTAAGTAATAATGGTGTTTGATTTTGCATGGTTTTTTTTTTTCTGCACCTTGTCTACGTACCATTAAACAGCTCTTGCATAAAACTGTAATATGCTTTATTCTTACATTTTTTTACTAATATCATTAATTTTATTAATATATTTTTAAGATAAAGCTTAGACATTCCTCATGTTTTTGCCAACACAATTTATTTCTCATTAAATTAACTTCTAATGGTGTCTTATTTTGGTTTTAATTTTTGAATTGTTGTTTGACAAGATTTTTTTGTATTAGTCCTCCTCCTTCAAAGTAATTTGAAACTGATGAAATTTTAGGATTTTTTATACCATATTAGAACAAAAGTTTTTGCTCTACATTTAGGTTTAACAGGTATAAGAATTATTGTTAAATACCATTTATCAGTTAAGTAATTTTATAAAACCATGAGTAGCTACCGCTTATTCCCTATTATAAGTATGATTTATTGAATTATTCTGTTCTTCAATTAGATAATATTTTGTGGCCTTTTCTTATTCAATTACATTTCATTCAAAGATTTTTATTGCTTGGAGTTAAAATCATTTTGCCAATATTCAAGAACTTTATAAAATAATTATTAACTTGGTAGGAGTTAAGTTTAATTACACATCTTCTACTGTCCAGTTGGCTATTGATTTGGTATGGTAGGCCTTGTCTCTTTTGTCAAAAGTACAAAATGGAAAATAGACATAAAAAATATCAAACCCTTAATTTATTTTATTTATTTATTGTTTTAATGTTTAACAAAAACTTATTATTTTCCCCCAGGCCGGATTTGAACCCGGTGCTGCCCGCAATTCTCAGGTTGCTAAGACCTGCGCCTTCACTACCTGAGCTATGGACGGCCCTCTTTCCCCCTTAATACACTCAGCCCAATTCTGTGAAAGTAAGCCTGAAAATGAATTGTGTGAGTTTGTAAACACTTCATTGTACTATCCCATATGCTCTTTGTTAGAGATTTCTGGAGTAAGTCATAAGACTGGAAGCAGGACTAGGGGGAGTTTTTAAATTCAGTTCTAATTCTTAATAGCCTCTGAGTAGTTCTCTTTTAGCCTCTTTTCTAGTTTCTGCTTTTGTTATGTTTGTAAGGATATACGAATGTATGAAAGTACGAATCTGGTCTAATATACAGGCTGGTTAGACTGATAACTTCAATTTAAAATTTTTGGAACATTATGGGAATGGGACTATTCTGGAATTGAAATTGGAGAAAAATATTGGTGCTGCTTCAATGTCCTCTGGTGATGAATATATGAGGAGCAGTCAGTGGCAATAATTGAATCTAAGCAAGGGTTATAAATTATTTCACTTAATTTCATTTGCATATAATTAATATGTTTGGAATGGTAAATATTTAGGATTTGTGTACTAACTGTACCAAATTAGAATCAAAGGTTAATGAAGCAGTATATTAAGTTTTAAAATATTAAATAGTGGTAATGGCCATAGTTAATTACTCACTTCTTTACGCTATTAGCTGATATTTTAACATCTGTCCTCAAAATTTTGTATAACTAAGTCTATTAGTTTCCAATTTCTACCTTTCTATCCCATTAATTAATTTATTAAAATTGTATTCTTTACTATATTAAAATATTTGGTAATTTCTTATTTGATATTTTACATAATAAACCTCATCATTATTTTGATTTGTGGTTTTCAGCCTTTTAGATTTCTTGAATTTTTTAAAAAGCAAAATAGAGTAAGCTACGTTGATACTGTTTTAATATCTACCAATCAGCTACTAATTGCTGATATCAAAACAATGTTGTGTACAAATCTATACACACACCTGATGCTTTGACATTTTCGTTTTTATAGGTTTTATTTTGCTTTTATGACATTAATTTAATTTTTGTATCACCACTCAAATATTTATATCTATGGATTAAGGATCCATGCCCTGGATAGTTTTAAAGTTGATATATATCACTTATTAAATTGTGGAAATCTGTCCTTTTCATAAAGGGACAGGGACTTGTAACAAAAAGTCATGAGCCATACTGCTTCTGCAAAAGTTTTGTTTAGCAGGTTCTTGTGAAGAATTTTGTTAACATTATCAACTATTAAACTTTTAAAGAATTATCTGTTATTGTTTACAATCATTTGTGGTCTAAATTCTTGGGGAAGTAGTGTTTGTTAACTTAAGATAAATTGGGATAGTGCTCAGTTCAGTATTTTCTTTTCTGCCTAATATTTAACTTTCGTATAAGCAATTATTTGCCCCCCAATCAAACATCTGGTTCTATGTGATATAGAGACCATCACACTCTTTAGAACATGCTGTAAAAACCTCTGCATTTACAACAACAACTTTATAATATTGTAAAAGTTTTAATATAACATAAGACACACTATTTTGTCAATCAATATGAATTTATTATAACACTTTCATACATATTTATGTATCAGTTATTTTTATGAGCCACAAGCTTTAATTTTCCTTTTCAGACAAATTGAGTCTTCTATCATTAAGGACATATTTAATAAAGAAAAACTCTCTTTGCCTCTCCCTCCCACGATAGGTTTCTAGGAATTCTCAATAATTGATTCTATGCCTAAATAAATGTTTTTCAAAATATTATATTCCATTTCTAGATTAACATTTTTCCCATTTAAATAAGGGATTTGTTGAATTTAATAAACATTTTATTTTATTTACTTAAATACTATATTTAATTTATTCTGAACAACCTTATCTGTTTTAATTAAAATGTTGATGCCGCTTTACATATTATTATTTAAAACTATTTGATTATTTAAAGAACTAAGGAGAGAAAACATAGAAATACAGGATCTGATAAGCCCTTTCTGATTTGATTTTACGAATTTTTTAAATATTCAATATTAAGAGCGAGGTGGCTCAGTGAGTCTACCCTGTGTGTTCTGGAGCCCTCCTGGGGTTGACCCAGCCTCATAATGTGGGAATCCTTAATTAGAGAGAAATCTTGACGGTTGAGCGTGATCTTGAATAACAGTACTTCCTTACAGAGTACTGAATACCTGATCCTTCATGGTTTTTAGTAGTTCACATTATTACTGTCCGTTATTTCCTCTCCCAATTGTAAATTCAGAACTGAGATGAGAAACCTGGTCCAACCACCTCAGTTATAAATTCAATCAACGATTTTAAAACTTTTGGCTTTCTTCTAACTTATTCTTTGTTTACTTGTTTAAGGCTTTCAGAGAATATTGTCAGTACAATTTTTTGTCTAATATTTCAGAGATGATTTTATAAAATAGAAAAATAAAAATAAAAAACTTTCTTTTATTACTTTATTGCAAGTGTTAATAAATTCATATTTATAACCTTTCATAACACAAATCATAGCTGCCTGACAAGCAACCAACTAACCTTAGTTGATCAATAGCCTTGAATAGAAAGTTAGTCGACAAAAATATGAATAAACTGAAAATTATTTTTAAGTTTATTACATAATAATTTAATTGATTTTGGATAGATACAGTGAATGTATAGATAGAGATAAATGTTGATAATTTCCTTGTCATTTTTGAATTAATAGGATTTTCTTTAATACGGTTTTCTTTGTGAGTTATCTTTCCATCCCAGATTTAATCATTAAATTATATGAATCTAATCAGTTCCTATGATATGTTACTTTGAATAATTTTTAGATATGGTGTTGAAAAAGATGAAATAATGAGTATTTTGTTTGTTTCACAAAACATATGTGTATAAAAAGTGTGTTTTGTGTGGTAATTTGCATTATAACATTTTTTGAAATAGTTTCCAGCTTTTTATTTGTTTTTACGTGTGTTTAAATGTTAGTTCTTGTGATTATGTGATAATAATGAATTTCTAATGTTTCTCTTTTATTTTTTCTATTTATAAAAGTTATATTATAATTATATTAATATAAAAATTAAAATGGATGAATAAATCACTGCATTTACCTAATTGGCAAAAGAAAATATTACCAACCTATGTTGGTATACTACAAATATCTGTTGTAGTATGCCGTAATTCCTTTTTTTTTGTTTTTTTATGAAAAATATTCAATTAATGATAAGATTTATTCTTTCTTGTTCTATAGTGATGGTTGGTTATGTGTTATATTAAAAGAAGGAGATGGCTAGAAATAACACAATTAATAGTTACCAATATTTTATATGTTATTTCTGACTATTGTTTGGGTCATCTCCTTTTTAAATTTTAGCTTGATTTAACATTTATTTGATTGGAATAAAATAACAATATATGAAGATTATATGTAGGTATAAATACATTATATACAAACTGAACCAAAAAGTTTGTTCATTTTGGTTTCAGTATTAAAAAACCCGTAGTCATTTATGCCTATGTTTTATCTGCCACTGAAAAGTTTAGTAAAAACATTTTATTTTGGTTAAAAGGAAGTACATTGTTAGGAAATTGAGTACTAATTTGATTGTAATGTCACTAGAATTTATATATATATTTATTTAAGAAGAAGGGATCAACTCAATAGCTTATATTGCTTATTACATGGTTAAGACTACTAAAAGTCTTCAAATTTATGTTATAAAATATTTACTCTTTTCCTACATATCTTTTGTTTTAGATTTATGTCTAACCAATAAAGCAAATTTAAAAAATAAGATAGATATAAATTTAAAAATAGGTATCATGTAAAAACTGTAAATGAAAGATTAACAAAATTGATATTTATTTGTAATTGCTAAAAATATTATTCCGTAGATGAAAGTTGGGAGAGAGGATCAAAAAATATAAACATAGTAAAAAAAAACTGCTAACTGTTTAATGTGTGCTGATATTTCAAACAAAGAACATTGAAAAGTCAGGTCACGCTTCATGGAAGTGAAAAACTGATTAGATAGAATTATAAGCAGTTAGAGAACTTGAAGATGATGTGCTTGTTCATTTGGAATTGACTGTAAGGATAACTTGATTTTATTAGGAAGGATTGTGATATTAAGAAAGGATGCATTTAGTAAAGTTCAGTGTGTTTAGCATTGTCTTGATTTCTTGTGATAAGGAGGAAGTAAATTGTAAATTTCACACTCAAGAGTACAGGCATGACAATGTTCTCGAATATCATGAATTTTATTGAGATTAAATACAAGAAGGGACTGATTGGCATATTTCTTATGAAAGGTGGTGTCATTTGAGACTGGGAGCATTTGGGGTGGTTCCAGTTGATGTTCATCATGTGTGGCCTTTGAGGGTTCTTTTAAAAGCTAGGTAATTACTCATGGCAACTTCTGAAATAAAATTGTAAAACTTGCTGTAGAAAGTAGGGTTAAGATTCACAACAAAGTTCTTGGTATTCAAGAAAAGCTACGATTATAAGAGGTTTGGTGTTTAATGAATGAACTGTTTTTTCTTACAGTTAAGGAAGCTTAATTATGTTACATTAAGTCTTGATATTCAGATTGGTTGAGGACCACTTTCTTGTCTGTATTAAGAAGAAATAGAGAAAAAAGTATTGGCTACAGAAGAAATCTTGAAATTGAGGAGAAAAAGAGACAGTTGGGATGGAGGTGTTGAAAGTGATTTGAAATAAGATTGCTGATGCGTGACAACTTCTTTTCTTCAACAGTGCAACTGAAATGGTTGTCCACTTGTCCTTGAATAAGAGAGAGAGAGAGAAAAAAATCAATTCTCATTAAACGATTAACATTTTTGGGCTATTTTTATTTGACTATTTTTCTAACTATTATCTAGATCTAATCCTCATTCAATAATTTCTACATAAATATGAATTCAATTCGCTCATCTGTTGGTTTAATGGTTTTTTATTTGTTTCTTCAAAATTTACTTTTTGGAAGAGGAAAAAACATTTTTTTTTTAATTGTCTGAATATTGAATTTCTTACAGTTTTAAGATAATATAATTTATTTTAAGAAATTATTTTACAGTTCTTGAACGTGCCTCATCTCAGATGTCTTACTTAGGTGCATTTCTGAAGGAGAGTGGCGGTGGTGTTGAAAGTGATGAGGCTGATATCGAAGACAATCGAGCTCCATCAATCACTAGCTCAAAATCAAACCTATCTGACTTAAGTATTGTTAGTATTATACGTTTATTATTGATTAAATTTTAATTCTAATTTTATATTCTAACAGTATTTGTTATTGACACTTTCATTACTATGGCTATTGATGCTTTTCATGCAAACTGTGCAAAATTTCAACCTAACATAAAATTAATTGGTTAAATTTGATTTCGCATATAAATTAGTCATCATAGTTGAGAATCAGTTGTATATATATAAGAGTTCCTCATCATAATCAGGATATGAGGGATGATGGATTCTTACGGTAAATCGAATTTTCATAAGTACTTGGCAGACTTTTTTTCAGGGTTGTTATAGTGATAATGAATTCTTTTTTTCATTTATTGATGTGATGGATAAATAATTTGTGAACCCTTTGGTAATAATTCATGACATTTTTCATTTTTAATTGTATCTGCATATTTTTCCACCGCAACAATCTTCCAGGTTTTTCTCATATTCCCTGACTTTTTCCCAGAACTAGACAAACCTAGATATTCCCACGAAATGAGGGTCTTATTTTTGTGTCCTCTTTCTTCCATTGCTTCTCTTAATAGGTTATAAATAGTCCAGTGACTTAGTTGTCAGGTTTTATCGAAAATTTACATTTTGATGAACTATCTCTACTTATACAAATTACTCTAAGAAATTTCTGATTATAATAAATTCAGAGAATTACTTATTCTTCCATTTCTCATTTTGTGAAAGTGCAAAAAAAAAGCGAAGAGTTGTGAATAATTTACAAGTATTAAAACATCCAATAACAATTATTAAAAAAATAAATAAAATCATTCTTTTCATTCTGTAAAAAACTAATTTTCATGTATCCTACAAAGTGGTACATTTAGCCTTAATGATAAGTTAAACTCGCTCACTTACTATCTCCCATTTTGGGAACAGAAAATAGAATAAAAAAAAAATTCAAAATGGTATGTGGAATATAGTATATTATTTATATTGAGAGTTGAGAAGGAACCGAAGGTTTTATATAATCAAAACAGGAGAACAGCTTATGTTTATGGTTCTTAGAATTGAAAATGGAAAGTAATAACCTAATTAGGTAAGTTTAAAGAGAAACACAAAGATATTTTCTGATTTCAAAGTTTTGTTATAATTTCTTCTTTTTTTTTTATTAAAATGCTATTCATATACATTATATATAAATTATTTTCAAATTGGGAGAGTGACCTATTTTTGAGCTAATATATTTATTTTCAACCAAAACATCCATATTTTTTCATTTGTTATTCCTTTACATGATTTTATTTATACATCATTGTTAATAAAATAATATTTTTATTTTAATAACATAATAGACTGGATGATTGCAAACGTTGCAGGGCTTTGTCAGGGCTAAAATTTAATAAAGTTTAATTTGACCGCACCTCGGCCAAATTTCATTTATTAATAACATAATAGTAAATATATTTTTTTTTTCAGTCTGATTGGAATACTTTTACATTTCTGAAAACAAACTCAAAACTGCCCTTTTCTATAAGAATGACACACATACACATAATTAATTGTTTTTATTTTTCCAAAACAGAAAAACACATCATGTATATCAAACCTGTTTCTTTGAATTTGTTGTGCTGTATTTTTCAGATTTTCTCAAAGTATAGTAAAATTACCCTACCAACATGTTCCTTCTCTACTCTAATTTTAAGTAGCAAGTACAGAGAACCTAATAAATAACCCATACAAATTCAAACGAACAGGTTTGATTTAGGTGATGTCTTTATATTGTTTTGTAAAAAATTAAGTACATGTTTAGGGTATTCTCTTAGAAAGCAGCAGTTCTGAACTAGAGTTTTCAAACAGTAACAGTACTCAAATCTTATTGAAAAAAAAAATGGGAATAATCTCCTAAACACTTAGATTGAAATTCAATGCACATCCAAACTATAAATATTTTATTTTTAAAGAAATTAGAACAATCTGTTAAAGCTTTAGAAACACCATTTGTTCATGATTCAAAATTATATTTTGCACATTAAAAAAATGGTTATTTCAAAAAAACTTTGTATGATAGAAAAAAAAATAGCTAAAAATATATTAAATTACATTTGGATATGGTTTCAGTAAGAAAATTTCCTAGAAAAACAATCTTTATATCAAAAATAAGATCACAATATTAGTTTAAGTAGCCTGTTTAAATTATATATAAAAAAAAAAATATTTACCTCTTTGAATATATTTGGATGAAAACAGATTAACAAAAAAGTTATTTAAATACCTTTAGACAAAAAAATCCAATAAGGTGAATTCTAGAAGTATTGAATTATTTCTTGGAATTGCATTTAAACCAAAAAAATATTAGTTAAGAAGAAATTACGGAAACAGAGAATTGTTCAGAATTCAATGTTGAGTATAGAATCCAAGGGCCTAAGGGAAAAAAAGAAGGTTTCACCTTGGTCTCAAAAGAAAAAGAAGAAATACAATGAAGTTGTTAAGATAGTGAAATTTTTCATTAATATTCTAAACTGAAAATAAGATATCATAAAAATAAAAAAAAAAACACTCAAGAGATAATAGGATTTAGTAGGATTATGAGTCTCTTTTTAAGATAAAGGTTAAGTATAATTTTTAAATTCTATGGTATAAATGTTATTAAATAAACATCATAGTAGCTCTAAAAGTATTTCATGTTATGTATTACTGCTATTATAAAATATTTTTGTTATGTTTGCATTATATTACATACAAGTAAATTGTAGGTCTGTTATGTTATTATAACAGATATCGAGGTCTATTAGGGATCATTACAAATTTACATATTATAATATAATTTAACGGATGAATATTTATGCAACTACACGTTACTTAAATAAATATTTACATTTTTTTTTAATTATTTAAAAATTTTCTCAGTGGCCCAATAACTTTTTTAAAAGTTATACATTACTGTTTCTCTCACCAGTTTATAGTAAGATATATGACACATGTTGTATTATGATGATGTAATAATATGATTTTAAATAGTAATTATCTACTGAAAAATAGGAACTTTTTGAATCTGGTACCATTTAGCAATAGTCCCTATATCGAGATTAGTTGTACACTGTGAATATTGATAATTTTAGAATACTGATAACATTTTTATGTGTTGATAATGACATTGATTTATGTTTGTAGTTCTGTCGTTAAGATTCATTATGTAATATGTACTATTTAAATGGTATCTTATTTTGGGGAATATTATATACATTTAAAATTAATATTTTGTATTTGCAGCCTATCTAAATTCTAACTATCTATGTATTTTGTTGTATTTTATTTATTTATATTTAATATATTATGTATGGAGCTTCTTTCTGAAACACCATAATTTCAGTGTTCAGTTCATGCTTCGTTATTTGTATTGTTCTTAATTGTAAATATTCTTTGGTGAATCATTCATTTACATAATACATAATATTGCTGCTTCACATAAACTTACCTCATTTATTGTTTTAAAAAACAATTTTTATGTTTCTCTATTTTTTTTCTATTCTTTACCAAAATAGAAATAAGTGCTTGACAACTATTTATTGTGTTTCTATTTGTAAAAGTTAAGAAAAAGAATATGTTAGTTTCTTGGTCAGTGTAAGTTATTTTACCGAATTCTATCACACAACAATTAATTGCTCATAATTACATTAATTTTTTTAAACCAAATGTAACATGACAGCGATCCTGACATTTACTTTCCTCGTGCCAACTCTATGTGTCATTGTTCTATTTTTCAAAAAATTAAATTTAATTGTTACATAATATAAGGGAGAATTTATCTTTAATTGGATTGTCTTTGGTTGTTGTATTCTACAGAAAATAAAAATTGTTAATGGTTAATTAACTAACGATTAAATATGAAATAATCGTTTTTAAGAAATATGAAATCTGAAAATCATTTTTAAAAGAAAGGAAGTTGGGCTCTCGGGTCAGGGTGTGGTCTAAATAACTCATAATAAGATATTATTATCTTATTTAAAAAATAAAGTAAGGGCTCATCATTATTTGATCTATGATCTAAATAACTGATGTTCACGTATTGTCCTAAATTCTCTTTGCATCAGAATTCAAATTTCATATTTTATTTATTTAATATTTAATTTTTATCTTGGAATAAGAAAATTCTTATTTTATTAAAATTTTTTTTTTATGCCTAGAGTGGAGCAATGAGCCATGGACTTCCCGTGAAACCCAAATCACATCAATTTCTTATTAGAACTTTCAATTCTCCTACAAAATGCTCACATTGCACATCTCTCATGGTAGGCCTTACAAGGCAGGGTGCTGTCTGTGATGCTTGCGGTTTTACTTGTCATAGCGGATGCTGTTCCAAAGTTCCACCTGTCTGTCCTGTCCCAGCCAACCAGAGTAAGTTCTTTTATCATTATTTTTTTATTTTTACAATAAAATTATGTAATGATTTCACTAACTAAAAAATAACATATAGTTTACTTGAATTATTTTCTCTATAAAATGGCCCATTTTTCAGAAATAAAAGTAATGTAATGTGCATGGTATCTGATAGGTGTTCTATATGTTTGTGACGTTTCTGATTATAAGTTACAGAAAATAATCAATTCCACTAAATCTAAGTTTGCATTTACTTTCAAACTTATTGTTCAATATTTATTATTTAAATTTATTGGTTCTAGCTGGTTTTTATAAAATATTCTTATAATAGATAATATACATGTTTTCTGGCTATGATTAAATATTATTAAGTTTGATAAGTATCTATTGGGTTGTAAAATAAGTTCGTAGTGTTTTTCAATATTTCAATTTAATCCTCTCTGTGTTTATAAAATCATGTTTACATACCCTAAAAAAAAGGATTATTTAAGGTGCTTTTATGCATCGGTTTCAACCGAGATTCGTTATCTTTAAGTGGTATTTTGCTTGCTCGAATGAAAGAGAAAAAAATTCATTTTCTTCATTTATTGATTTTTTTTATTTCTGAAAAGGAAAATCTGCTGCATTGACAGTTAACAAAATTAGCAGTGTGTATGGTGATGATGCCATTTATTTGCTCAGTTCAGACAGGAAATTTTGACTTGGAAGCCGCAAAGCGCACGGGTCATCCTTCAACTGTTGATGATGACCAAATTCTAGCATTGGTCATAGACAACCCTAACTCTACAACACAGGATATTGCAGAAAAGCTTAACCTATCTCATGCAAGTGTCTCACAATTTGGAATTTATTGAACCACATATATCCATTAGCGATTCCCTCCCGAAACGCAATGTTAATGATCCACATTTTTAAAGAGGTTGATAACGGGATGAAAAGTGGGTCCTGTACAATAATATTGTGAGGAAAAAGTCCTGGGGAAAACGAAGTGACCCGTCATTAACGACTCCAAAAGCTGGATTACATCTAAAAAAGGTTATGCTGTGAAGTTGGTGGGATTGAAAAGGTGTCCTTTATTTTGAGCTCCTCCCGACCAACCAGACCATTAATTCTGCAGTATCCTGTGCCCAGTTGGAAAAATTAAAGGCAGGAGTTTAGCAGAAGCATCCAGCATTGACTAATCGCAAAAGCATAGTTTTCCATCACAATAACACCCGTCCTCATGTGTCTTTGCTGACCCGGCAGAAATTATTGGAGTTTGGCTTATTTCGGGCCCTTCAAAACTCTCTCAAAGGGAAACACTTTAATTCGCTCGAGGACTGCAAAACGCACATAGAGGAGTTCATTGCGCAAAGTTCTGGGAGGAGGGAATAAAAAATTACCTGAAAGATGGCAACATGTAATCGATCAAAATGGGTCATATATAATTGATTAAAAATATTTACAAGAATCTGGAGTTTTTATTGAAATCACCAGTAAAAAACGCTATGAACTTATTTTACTACCTGATACTTCAATGATATGCTTTGTGATAATAAAATAACACAAATAACTTCTTTTTTTTATAGCTAAAAGGCCATTAGGAATTGATCCAACTCGTGGAATTGGAACAGCATATGAAGGTTATGTAAAAGTGCCGAAAACTGGAGGAGTGAAAAAAGGATGGATCCGTCAATTTGTTGTAGTCTGTGATTTCAAATTGTTTCTATATGATATCTGCCCTGATCGAAATGCTTTACCGTCTGTGTATGTTTCTCAAGTCCTCGACATGAGAGATGAACATTTTATGGTATCAAGTGTAGGGGACTCTGATGTAATCCATGCTACGAAGAAAGATATCCCTTGTATATTTAGGGTAGGTGATTCATTTTTACTTTTAAGATTTTTCTATAGACTTACAAATATTAATTTATATTTCTAATTGTTTATTATTTTTTACATAGATTACTACTTCATTGATGGATCCACCTGGCTTTAAAAATCACACATTAATGTTAGCAGATACTGAAAGTGAAAAAAACAAATGGGTCGTTGCTTTAACTGAACTTCATAGGATCTTGAAAAGAAATAACCTACCAAATACAACTGTGAGTTACGATGAATATGTTGCTTTTAGTATTGTGTTTTGATTTTCTTATATTTCTTTGTATGTTATTTCCGTTCTTATGAATCACGGAGCTATGTGTTCCATTTTGAGAATACTCTATGAGCTTTCCTAATACTAGGATCTTGCATATACTTTACTTGGCATTATTGGGAAATTTGAGTCTACTACTACTAGCAGAGTGAGTAATTTGTGATCTAGAGAAGGATAACAAAATGAAGTGAGATTTTACAATATCTTTTGAGATTACTTCCTTTAGGCAACAATATGTTTGAAAATGGGACTCCTCTGGATAAATAGATTCTCTGGTAGACAGAAGATACAACAATACTTCAAATGGAAAGGGACATTAAGAACTTGTTAATACTGATAAAAGAATCTAGTGAATGAAATTTATAGGAGAAGGTGGGCGTAGATCAGTTCTGAGAAGTAGATAGAGTGGAATATCTCACCTTCACGATATTAAAAAAAAAAAAAAAATATAGAAAAAACATAGTTCAGAACAAGTAAAAATTAAGAAAAAGTAATTCAGAGCCTTCTGTCTCTTGTGAATACCAAAACTCCCAAAAATCTCATGGCTTACTTAATTTTAGAATCTGTGTGGAAGAAAATAGATATAAATGTACATACTCACATAATACTTCAATTTCCAACCTATAATGCAGCATTATTTATGTTAAATTAACTTTGTTTTATTGTAATCTATATTTATTAAAGAAAAGTTTACTTAGCTGAGGATATTCATTTGTGTTAAATAACCTTCTTTTTAAATTATTAATTATGAGAGATAGTTGACTGTGGATGACTTATACAAGGAGATGGTTGGGGGTGCAGTCAAAATAAAACACAAATAAGTTGATATAAAATAAGTTACATCAACTTATTTGTGTTTTATTTTGACCGCAGCCCCAACCATCTTCTTTTTTTTTTCAATTTAGGTGAATAGCACTACCATGTCAAAATTTCTTATCTATTTAATAATCTTTCTTAGACTATTTTGAAATTGAATATATTGTTCATTTTCTACTTTGCTTACTTTTCTAGTTACATTTTCTTCAATGAAATAACTATAAGCAAATTATAATCAACTTCAATAATCAAATTAATATTTAGGTATTTCAAGCTAAAGAGGTACTTGATAATACACAAACCTTTATTAAGAATACGATGTCTGGAGCTATTGTGGACCCAGATCGTCTAGTCATTGGAACAGAAGAAGGTCTGTTCTGCTTAGATCTGGACCATAATGGTAAGTTTGTTTATGATTAACATTTTAACATGCCTACTAATGATTTTCATATAATTACAAATAATATGCCACTTTAAATTACAGAAATTGCCAGAATAGGTGAAAACAAGAAAGTTTACCAAGTAGATATTCTAATTGATGAGCAAGTTGTTGTCGTTGTTGCCGGTAGGCAAAGGCAAGTGAGACTGGTTCCAGTCAGAGCATTAGATGGCCATGAAACAGAATGGATTAAAGTTGCAGAAACAAAAGCCACCATTACATTTTGTGTGGGGATAATGTGCCATGCGCCTCAACCGATTTACTGTTTATGTGTAGCGATAAAGAGACAGGTAAATATATATAGTAATATTTAAAATTTATTAAAATAATTATAAGGATTTTAACTATTTTTATTCTTCTCAAATCTAACATATAGCTTTGATGATGACAAGGTTTAAATAAATAAATTAAATATTAACTGAATATGAGAATTTTATTTTAAATTATTTAACATTATTGACTCTATTTACACCTGACCTCAGGATACAATTATACTTAAATGAAATAATGGCTTCTTTAACAAATCTATTTAATCTTAGGTTGAGCATACTAACCAATTATATGATCTTCTTTGGTGGGTGACCGTTGATTCTTCATATCTTCTTACAAAAACTTCTACTACTGACAGTAGACCAAGGGTGGTCAAGCTCTCAACACTCCAAAGTTCTGCTCCCGCCGGCGATCCAAACAAAAGAGAGAACTTTTTTCCTTTGTCCGTTCGGAACTCTCGATAGTCAATGCAAACATCGATTGTAGCACAATGATTTTGATTTACTTATAATGATTTATGATGTAAATAATTCATTAGTAATTATTTTCCTCTTCTATTTTCTCTTGGATTAATTTTTACTGTAACTGTGGTAGAGAAACAACAGAAGTTGAAAAACTTTAATCTATCTGCTCAATATAACAGCAATTAAACAGACTTTGGAAGGATGCATGCCACCATCTTGAATATTTGAAATGAGTTTGTTTTTCCCTCCATTACTTCTAAATGATGAAATTGGTTATTTTCCTATCCATGATTAAGTTGATTAGTTTGGTCTTGGGTGGAAATACATGAAAAAACTAAACTAAACTATTTATATTTAATATATGTATATATAGTTGACCGTAAAAATTGATATATAAGAAGATGGTCTGGGTTGCGGTCAAAAGTGAAACAAAAATAGTTTACAACTATTTATTTTCCGACGTTTCGCCCCACTTTGCAGGGCTTCATCAGGGCTGTTCAATGGAATCGGTTGAACAG
>NW_027106076.1:374644-377035 GCF_000696795.3 Halyomorpha halys | reverse complement strand
TATGTAAGTAATGAATATGTTAATAAAATAAAAGATTAAAGAAATCCTTTAATAGAAGATTAAAGAAATTTCTTTAATCCTGTTATTTTACTTACATTGTTTCTTTTCCACTCATCACTTTAATTTTAATTTTTTCACATATTTACTTACTAGATTTTCGTGTGTATTTTATTTTTGTTCTTTTCTCTTTTTTAATTTTAATATTACTTTTTTTTTGTTCCTCACTGACTGCACCCTTAACCATCTTCTCATTTTTTAAAATAATTTATAAAATATACTTGTTCCCATTTCTTTATGTTTTGTAATATTAGGTATCGCATATCATATTTTATGTTTCATTTTTCAGAACACTTCTCAAATTATAATATATGAAATTACGAGGACTAAAAGTCGACATAAACGCTTGAGAGAAGTCATGTTACCTACACAGGCCCAATCTCTTCAAGTATTTTCTGAAGGTCGACTTTGTGTCGGGTATCAAGCCGGATATTCAGTGTATTCAATTCTCGGAGATCATCATCCTATCTGTAGGTTATATTGACATGTATTAATTTTTTTTTTTTTTTTTTTTGTGGGGGAGCTAATGTGCTAATGTGTTTGTTGTTTTCTTGTAGCCCTGATTCACGCAGATAATCCACTCCTCGGGTTCTTGGCCTACAGTGGAGTTGATTCTATGCTAGCAGTTGAATTAGGCCATGGTGAATTCCTTTTGGCATTTCACACTTTAGCTATATATGTAGATAGCCAAGGGAGGAAGTCGAGAGATACTGAAATTATGTACCCAGCTGTTCCTGTAGCTATCAGTATGTATAAGTTATTTATCATTTTTAGCTAAGGACAGGCTGTTATCTGATCAGCTTTTTAATTTTTCTGTTAAATGAAAAATTGTTTACTTTTTAACAAAGATTATTTTAATAAATAAATTTGAATTTTTGTTATTGTTCAATGGAATCAACTTACTGGATTCTATCATATATAAAGTTAGTTTTGAGGCTTTTATTAATGAAGCAAGAATAAATATTTATTAGTTGGTCAAATAATACTCCACTGAGTTCCATATGTACTCCTCCAGCTCTAAACTTTTTTTAATTTCCAATCCCAATTAAGTTAGTAACTTATTATTGATAGGTGGTCTGATGTATGGAGGAGAATTTATACTTTGGAAGTCTCTGATTCATTGCATTATCCATCAAAGAAAAAATTCCTAATAAAACGATTGTTTCTTAGACCAAATGTTTATTTTAATAACTTATTCTGTCTTGAATATAACAAGATTACAAGTTTATAAAATAGTTCAAAAATGCCTACAGTATGATTTTGGAGAAATATATAGAAGACAATGTAACATTTTATTACAATTAATAAATAGTTATTGTTTCTGTTGTATACTTTTTGTGATGCAACTTGAAAGAATTTTGTTTAAATTATCTTAATTTTTTTTGGTCCAATTTCCTAACAATTGTTGTCATTAACTTTATTTATTTTTTTTTAACTCTATTACTTGTTTATTGTTCTAGCTTATTGTGATGGTCATCTACTTGTATACTCTGAAACGCATATTGATGTTTTTAATGCATCTACATCCTTGTGGGTCCAAACTTTAAATGTTAAAAAAGCAAGACCTCTTAACACGACTGGCAGCATAAGCATTTGTACCATAAATGACATGACATACATAATACATATCGCTAATATTCATCAATGTACGTAAGCTAATTCCAATTCCAATATTTTTTCTTAATTTGTATATGTTTGCATGAATTGATATAACCCTGTGTATTTTATATTTATCTATTTCAACTTTTTAAATAAAGGTGATTTATTGAGTATAACTACTTATGATGCCACTGGGAGGTTAATCGCACGGCCGAGGAGGAGGTTTTCTTTGAGAGAAGGTCATCGCATTTCAAGAGGGTATGTATAGGGCATCTTTTATTGATTTTAATCAATTATGATTTTGGTTTTCAAGTATTTATTTTTTTTATTGTGTTGTTCTTTTTACATTATCTTATTCACTATTTGGCTAAAAATTGCACTGTTATTAAAATGGACGACAGTGAAACCTCATCTAACGGACACATCTCCCCAACAGGGAACCCTTTTCCGTGGAGAATTTCAATAGTCCCAGTCTGAAGTATACAAATTTATACCCATTTCAACAACTTTTTCTTTCTTCAATGAAGAAATTCATATTTAATAGTTTTATGTTTTGATATAAATACATATGAACATTTAATCTGGATTATCTCTCTAGGAAGTCTGGTGAGTCAATTTTTTATAATTTTTTGAGGTTTATTACTTCCATCATTTTCAATAAATTATTATTTATTTATTCATTAACATTGTACAACGTTTCGGGACCACTGTCCCACATTCATGCACTATAAAAAC
>NW_027106076.1:349822-373365 GCF_000696795.3 Halyomorpha halys | reverse complement strand
TTGTGTATTTAATAAATTATTGATATATATGCCACTCAAGTTGATCGATAAGGAAGACCCCATCGTTAATCCATGTAGTTGTCTTATATATTTACCTTTATATTTAAAATAATTGTACTTTGTGCATAGATTTATGCCTTCAATGAAAATGTTTTTGTCTTTAATTGGCGTATGGTTCTTTATTTTTTCCCAATTAACCTCTATTAGTTTCAAGCAATCATCTACTGGTACATTAGTAAATAGAGATTTAACATCAAAACTCACTATGTCAATTTTTTCATTATTTAGTTTGAGATCTGTTAATATTTTTTTGAATTCAAGTGCATTTCTGACATCATACTCATTGTTATTATTTAATTCATTCAGAGCAGGATTTAAAAATTTTTGATAAGGCTTCAATTGGCCCATTTATTGAAAATGATGGAAGTAATAAACCTCAAAAAATTATTTAAAAAATGAACATTTAAATATATCTTACAGTTATTATTTTTAGGTTTTAATTAATAAAACCTAAAGCCAAAATACCATTATCAAAAAATTAAGTTTTACTTTAAATACGTTACACCCGAAATCCCTCAGTCATTTTTGGTTTTTCATTTTCTTTTTTATTGTGCGCCAATAACATTACAACAATATTACAATTAGCACCCAACATTGTGGTTTGCCAATTAAAGCTTAAGGTTGGAATTCTAGGAATCTAAGCAAGCTTGTGGGATTGATCAGCTCACACTGCTTGGGATCCATCCCCCCAAACCCCCGCAAATCGGTCACACCAACATATAATGTGTTATGCCATCCCATCCTCAGCATTATAGAATCTGCACAAGGGTGACTCTGTAAGCTTAAGGTTAAACATATGTTTATTTAGTCTGCAGTGACCTATGTAGATCCCTGTAATTATCCTGAGAGAACTCCTGTCCAGCCAAAGCAGTTCCTCGCTTCAGCCCTTAGAAGATTCATCTAGGAGCAGCTTAGATTGTCGCTGTCGTTTATTAAGCCAGTGCTGTTTGGCTCTTAAGCCATAAGTTGCATTTTGTTCTTAAACTGAAAATGTTAAAAACAGATCTACGTAAATTTCTCTGTATAAAACATAGATAAAGAAATATTATGATAATTAATTTCAACTATAAGAAAATTTCTGTGCTATAGTTAGCCAAGAAATTTTAAGTTGTATATACTCAAATCGTTGACACTTTGAAAAAAGTTTGACTTTTTGTTGTTGTGCCGAGACAATATCATCTGGCAAAGTACAAGAAACATGCATGTTTCTTGGTTGGTGTGACTGGAAGTGTGTTTATTGTCAAAGTCATACTTTTTTGAATGGGTGTGAGGGATTAAAAAATCTTTATTTCTGAACCGATCATCCAAGCTAAGCTTTTGAAATTGCCCAAGAATTAGGAGAAACGTTATTTGAAGTGTATGAAGGGTGGTTAAGGCGTTATAGAACCCAATATTGCATATTCATCAAGTTCAGTTTCAATTTTTTATCCATGTTACATATTAAATTTTAAAAATATATGTATAAATAGAATACAAAATTTGAAATAAATTTCTCCGCTTATTATATTTATTTTTTTTAGTAAGTAAATGCTCCTTCTCAGTGGAAACCCCTCGGCAACAGACAAATCTGTCGTACCGGTGCAGTCTATTCTAAACAGGTTTCACTGTTGATACCATACTTATTGATAAAGTCATTATTTTATTTTAAAAAGTTTTGGAATTTGATAAAATTATTATGAAGTAATAAGGTTATAAAATATTTTCATTAATTTTTAGACATTCGGTGTTCTGTCCAATTCTACAAATTGGGTATATATATATAAAATTATTTTTATTGGAGTAGTCATTGATACTAATTAGTAAAAGTATGTGAGACTCGATGAATGCTTCAGGTTCTTAAAAATATAAACCTATTGTAGGGTTATATTTTATATTATAACAGGTTTATAGTTTATATTAGGTTCATCCAAAAACAAATTTCCAGACCAGGTAAAATACAAAATGTACTCTTACGATAATTGTTTGAATCGCCTTTAGTACATAACAATTATGTTTTTTTTTAAACTGATTATTAAGTTTATATTACAGTATTATATTATGTTGGTCTGTTGTTGAGATATTATGGCCCTAATGATGGGGTGGATCCTCAAGGTGATTTTTTTTTTATGTATATCTATGAAATATAATGAAATCTTCCCATTATTTACATCAAGAATTATTTATTCGGTGTACTTGGATAATATACTTTTCAATAACTCTTAATACATTTTTTTTTTTCATTTTGATCGTTATATCTTGAACTATTTGCTGTCTACAAAGTTAGGAGCCGAATTCATAGATAGCACTAAAGTAAAACTTTACGTTTAGCCAGAGTTAATATTGGTGTAATTCCACTCAATCTATTTGTAAACAGAACCTATACTTTGGTAAGCGAAATTCATTACTTGACTCTGAGTGAAGTAAGTTTGAGGTTATTATTTAAAAAAAAAATTATAACCTACAATGTAAACAGACAACATTCATAAGTAATTCATTTTACTTGCTTCAGTGCTGTATATGAATTCAACCCATAGTCTAAGTAATGTTAATTAAAATAAATAATGCATTAATCATGATTCATAAATCAAATTTATTACTCTTATTTTTTAATTGGAAAATTAAATAATGTTTTTTGTGCAGTCCTGACCGAAGATCGAAAATGATTTCTGCTCCGACAAACTTCAATCACATTTCCCATATGGGTCCTGGAGATGGTATACAAATTCAACGTTTGCTAGACCTTCCAACAACGATTGAAACCGCAGACCATCATCATAGGGTATTTAAATAATATTTAAAGTGTTTGTTTTTTCTGAAATAACACTTGTATTGCATATATTTGGTTGGAACAGATGAAATATCAAATTCGTTTCTTTTTATGAAATCATTGAAGGAAGTAAGAAATCTCTTGTTTGCAAACCCTTTTCTCTTTCATGCATTGTTTTTCACTTAATTGTCTTAAAGTTAACTTAATCAACGTGGTACAAATTGAGTTTTAAAGGGATAAATCAAAACAGCTACTTGATACACCAAATGGATTCCAAGAAAAACAATTTTGGCTTATTATTATGAAAGGCATATCTTAAAAAGTTACATCATTTTCTTTTTTCTCAATATAATTGTTTGATATTAATGTTTAATAATCATTTATATATAATTTAAGACTAAATCCCTTTTCTGCCTCTCAGAAGTGATGCATTTTGACAACCCAGGTTTCAAGAAGAATGGAAATCCCATGATGAAGTGACAAATTTCAATTTTGTTTCTTAAATTCTTAAGAAAACTCTAATAAATGTGATTTTAAAATGTAGACGATTTTACAAATCTGACAGGGGTTAGTTAGGAGATCAAGATGGGACTGGTAAAATAAATTAAATTATTTTAAAGAAATTGATGCAGACATCAGTCCTGGTTGTGATATACTGTAACAGGTCCTATTTTTTAATGTCCTAGAATTTACCATTTTCATCAAGGTAATGCACAGATTAGATACAGGTGAAGTTAGTTCTAAAAATAGCATCCTAAATTACCTAACTTGTGATGTCACTTTACAGTGATAATATGTGATGTATTGTGGCATTCCTTAGGAGTCATATTATCATTGTAGTTGATTTTAATTTTGAGTAAAAAAACTTTGTTAAGGTTTGATTTTCTTTCGTCTACTTCATACTCAAGGAATTGACATTTCATACGTTCCAACCTGACATTAATCAAACTGCTTGGTTAATAAATTCAGTTTTGATTTCCCTTGTGATTAAAGACCCTGAGCAGCGGTTCAGGTTCAGTAAGTAAAGTTTCCATACAACAGCCATCGAGGGTGCCTCCTCACCATCCACCTCGCCCTGCACCTCACAGCTATAACTCTCAAAATGGTAATTATAAACTGTTCATTTTTAATTAACCATTGCCAGTAATATTTTGAGTGATATTTTATTAAAATATTAACTGTTGTGTATCTCAAATTTGGGAATGTTTATTTTAGTATTTATATATATGTTAGCCTTATCACTAATAGTATTTGGTTACATCAAATGAAATGCATGTTTTAGGATAAAATAAATAACAAATAAAGATACAGTAACAAGTTGACATAAATATAATTTGTATTTTGTGTTATCAATTTTTGAGGTTTGTTTTATAATCATTGTGATTTCCTAAAAGCAGGTATAGGATATTCAATCTGTTGATGTATGTATGCATAGATTATCTGTGTATGTACATTTTAATGAAAATTATTAATTTTCAATGAATGAAATTAATGATGGATTTAACTGAATGAAATTATCTTTCTTTTTGTTTTTAGGATTGTTGATAAGAGGTCTGTAGCAATTTCTTCTAAATTGGTCTATTTAGTTTTTCTGCCTTTCACTCTGTTACTATGAACAATAATAGAACTTTATTCTTTAACATGGAGCGATTGCAAAAATGGTCTCTTACCTATCTCTACTTCTCTCCCTGACTTATCACTATTACTTATGTCCTTCTTTGTTAGTACGAAACCCATTTCTAGGTCACCCACCTGGATGGGTCAGCCTTCACTAATTGTCCCCATACTATGCAGCATCCAACCAGTTCCTAACAACATTGGAAACTATCCTTCTTGTGGAGTTTTGGTCTTTCACATCTTATGGTTCCATGCAGTACTTCTATAGTCCTCCTTGGTTTGGTTTATTAACATAACTTGTGCAACTTATAAGACACTGCCCATCTCGGTCTTCCAATACAGATCCATGACTTTGGATTTGCATCCTGTTTGACAAGTCTATACAAGGTGCTAAGGGCTTGTGCTTCGATCTCCAAGTTCAGTGGAGTCAGACAAAGCATGACTTCCATTGCTGCTGTAGGAGTGGTACTCATAATAGTAATGCTATATCCAAGGTGTTTGTTAATTGAAATCAAAAGCTTGTTACACATTGAAAGCGGTCTATTGAAATTAACCATCCATGTTGCCTATTTTGATAATAGTAAATCATTACTTTATTCATTTTAGTGTTACTAATGTTATCCTATAAACTGGCATTTCATGTAATACAATTTCATAGATTAAGATAGACATTGTTATAAATCATACCTTATCTCATAAATCGTACCTCATCAGCATGATAATACATACTTTACTCATTTTTAGAACTTTTAAGACTACTCCTCATTTTTAGTAGGCAATCTATTATTGTTTTTTAAAGTTGATGAATTGATTACAACACAAAATCAAACTTTTTTTTTCAATTTGATTGTCATGTATTATTGGTATTCACTTAGTTCTGGTACCCAATCAGGAAAATCTACTTGCAACTCATAGTTAACTGTAAACTAAACTATGAACCTTTGTGTTTAGATAGTAAAAATAGAAGTTCTTTTTAATTTTTACTTCTTTTATAAGTAGGTAGAGCAAGATTTATATAAAAAAGAAAAATTAGTTTTTTTTTATGTCATTAGTAATTAAAATATTTTTCTTGGAAAACCTGCAACTCTTTCAAGTGTATATTTAATCCCAATTTATCTAATTGTATTTTTTACTTCACCAAAACTGTAAAAGAGGCAAAGTATTATTCTAATCTTTAACCGAATAGTAATTTGTGATTGCATGACGTTTGTTTAATAAGTGTCAGAATAGCTTTTCCTGGCAAAATTTTCTTCAAAACCTAGTTTTCAGATGGCTTTATTTAAATCTTGTGATTTACATCTATGTTGGTAAGTTTTCCTTTATTTATTTTAATATTTTTATCACCAAAATGTGTAATGTCATCAATTATAATCAAATGTAAAAGTAAGGTATCTGCTTAAATTAAATTCAGTGTTATTATTGTTTTGTGAACATGTTCAGGAAATTCTGCTGTACAGTTCTGGTAATAACAGCTTAAGTCTGAATGTCAAAATATTTAATTCCTCCTAATTATTTATAACTCCGATTCTGTGGGAGAAAAGTTTGTTATAAATAACATCCCATTTCTTTTTAAGTGAGATCAGATCAAAAACTGTTAATTAAATATTAAAAAAATGTAAATAGGACCCTTTTTTATAAATTGTTATTCTGAACATGAGATATACACAATATATTGATGTTTTAATTAAAAAAAAAAAATTTTTTAAGTTTCCAACTCGAGCTAACATCATTAAACAAGTGTACAAAATAATAAAAATAGGGATTTTATATTGAACTAGAAGGGTTCATAAAAGAGTTGGCTGTTTTCAAGATATTTCTTGAAAAAATAAATTTTTTTCATGTCCCTGACTTGAGCTTACTAATCACACATGAACAGGGCTTTTGATATTATCTTCTCAAGACATTGCAGAACAAGGTTTCAAAATAATAAAAATTGTGTTATGATTTTTAATATAAAAAGGCTTATGTTAGGGTTGATCGTTTTAGAAAAATTTGTTGAAATCCTCAACAAAAAAAAAATGCATTTTTCTCTTCTTTTTTTTTTTTTTCTTCTGAACCAAGTTGACGTCTTATTTCTCTGACAGGACTTTACTATTTGTTTTAACTCAGATCTTGTGGCAACTGAGGGAAAATTTTACCTGTTAAAGAGTAGTATTGGCAGTAACAAATTTTACATAGAATTTTTAGTTTAAAATGTTTATTATAATACAGATAATAAAGAATTTTATATGACATGTTAAATGCATTAAATAGCAGTTATTTTTAAAGATTAAAAAAGAAAAAATATGGTTATTAGAAAAAATTGTGTTAAATGTGTATACCCCGATCGTTACTATTTTTGATAAAGCAATATGTTGACAATCTTGTTTAAAAAAAAATATTTATAAATTATAAAAAATATATACCTTTACTCTGTTCGGTGTATTTTTTGAGAAATATAATATTATTAAAAAACTTTAGTAACAATATCCGTATTATTTATTTATCTGTAAAATAATTTATTTTTAGGATATTCATTTGTTGTGTTAGTGAATATGACTATGTGTTTTGATAATTATTATTGTTTATGTATTTTAAGGTGTAAGTGCAAGGAGAGCTGTACCTCCTCCAAGACCGTCTGTAACCCCTCCAGCCCTGCCAAGAACTCCTGATGATCTAATCCATGACATGTCTAAGGTTAGATTTTATTCGAAATTCTTTCTATCAAATTTTGTAGATTATGTTTTAAGTATTTTCTAAATACAGTTTATACAATCCCATTTGACATTATGAACTAAAATACAACAGAGGGGTCTGCAACTTTCTATGTTAAATATTATTATTTCTAATAAGCCTAATATTATCATATTATAAGGGCATTTTATTCATAAATTGAAGTCCTCTTCCTTCCGCTTCCTTCAGTCCTCAGCTCGCCTTACTCTCAGCCACATCTCTCCATCTGACATGAGGCCTTCCCTTTCTTCTGCTACCCTCGGCCTTCCATACAAATGGTGTTTTGAGAAGTCATTCACTATCCATCTGTTTGACATCTAATATTTTTTTAATATTATTGATAAATATTACAATCGGCCACAATGTGTTGAGCAATAAGTAATGGTGATAACCAATAACATTCATACTAAAACTTAAAAAAATAAGAATAAAAATAAATAAAATCTCTCTCTAAATAAAATTAACATAATCAAGCTATGTACATGAAGAAAAAATAAAATAATCACTAGTCACATTTACACTGTTTTATATAATATTTACATTATCGAATTGTGGATCCCCGAGCCCACTCTATCCTCTCGTATAAGGGTAGAGTAAGTCTCTTTGAGATCCCAGCACCACCCCCCTCCCTTGGGATATATATTGTCTCTTTGAAATACCCGAGGCATATACACGCCCAAAATATGTATTTTTTATTTTTGAGCTAGACTGACCAAGTTAGAGACAAAGGTTGAGCAACATATAGGCGATTACAAGATGCAGTCCCATCATCAAGCCGCACTGAGCATTGGGCTGCACCCTAATAAAACCTTACTCCACAATTTCATTTTCAAAAATAAATGGAATCTCCATGCATGTTAAGAAAAATAAAATGAATAAGTTGTTTAATTAGCAGCAATGGAATACATACTACTCGATTGCTGCTGACGATCCCATATACCAAAAATGGCGTGGTAGGGGGATACAAAGAAAAAAATATATATATTAAGTGAAAGTGTAAACATTCGTGTTAATGGGTGGGCTTGTGTAAACTAAAGACCAGTCAAGGTTAAAATTATGAACAAAAAATTTTTATTTTTCTGTTCTATAAAAATTTCTATTTTAGGGTTTCTCGAGGTGAAAATAACAAATTTAAATTGAGTTCCTGCTAAGAATACAACAGTTTAAAAAAAATTAATGAAGCCATAATTCTAATCGAGAAAGGTTGGCTGGCTTTGGCTTTTTCCATTTGAATAGGATATCTTAATTTTTCCTTTTTTCTCCTTAAGTTATTGATAAAATTCCATTATATTTTGTATTTATCCATGTTTATTATTGCTTACAATGGAGAACATTTATGTTTTGTTTTTAAACCAATCATAATGAAAGGTACTTTAGAGGAAGATTTCTTAAAAAATCGTCATTAATACATACCCTATTAGGTTAATAAGACCTAAGTGATATTAAAGATCATTTAATTTTACATGCCAAATTTAATCAATCAAAAATTTTTGAGTCTTTATCGAGAAAATTGAATCTATAAAGTGGTACTTCCAGTCGGTTAATTTTATCAAAAAAGTTGGTGTCACATCCTAGGCGAATACCCACCCTAATATATATATAGTTGACTAACAAGACCAAACAATCTGATTTATGTTTTTATAGGTTTCAAATGCTTGTTTTTTCAATTTCATTTATTTTGCTGTTCCCGTTAGTGGATGTATCAGATTGTTTTGTTTTTTTTCCTTTTCTTACGTTGGCCCAAGACTCCCGTTGGAGTCCTACACTGCCCCTGTTGTTATCTTATAGAAGAATGGAGCTGAGGATGTAAATTGTTATTAATTTTTTTATTTGATTTAATTTGTTATTATTTATTTAATTTTAAAAATCTAATTTGGATTATGCTATAAATTTGCACAACTCCTGAATAGTAGCCCTATCTAGGTCTGCCAGCCCTTGGAGGAAAGCGATCAGCTTGTTCACTCACTTGCATCAAGGCGAGCAATTTATTATAGTTTCAATCATTAACTGCTTCAATTGGCTCACCATTCATTTACTCCTCCTGTTGAAGCCCCTTTTTCTTTTTTGAAGGATCAGGACCTTCATGGAAAAATGTAATCTCATTCATATTCTTGTATTTCAGGAAACCAGCGGTATTATGGGTAGTCCTAGACATTCTATAGCATCCAACAACAGCAGCAATCCAAGCACTCCACCAAGTCCTGGTCGAGGTTCATCAAGTTATGATTCATAGTAGCTAGCTGATGTGTTTATATCATGGAAGCTTTTGTAAATTAAGTTTGTATAATTTTAATTTATTAAATTTATTTTAAATTAACAATAATTCATTGTTTTAAGGATTAACTTTAAAAAAACAAACATTAGATTCAACAGTTTTGCGTACTGTAGACCATCAGAACAAACTTGTTTTTTTTTTTTTTTTAAAGATGTTCTTATAAATTTTGTAGAATAGTTGCACATACGTTTTAGTACCTAAGCTTACCAATTACCTGAAACTAGAAAAATAAATTGTATATATAAATTATATTTATTAGTGCTTTGATTCTATATTGAAGTATAAAGAAATTAAATTTGTTTTATTATATTTATTATTTTATAATTTTTTTTTGTATTTATGTTATATAATTTTATGTAAATGTCTATTTTAGCTAATGTAATGATTTAATACTCATTAAATTTAGGAATATTTCCTTACTAATTGTGTTACCATGCGAGTAATAGAGTAATTATGAATAAATGGCTGTTATTTGGAATTTGATGAAATGGTTGTATATAAAAATTATGACTTCCACTTCATTTAATTTACGTAATACTAATTTAAACATTATTTACTTACTCCAATTAAAAAATATATATATTAATCACGATATATATATATAATCTATATTCAATATAGAAAACTGTTGCCTCTTACTTTGTTATAAAATGAAATAAAAATTAAAGCATTTATCGTACTAGTAAAATAACAATTTATAAAAATTATTTAAATTTGTAGCCTTGCTTAATATTTAAAGGTGTTATTGTATCAAGTGATACTTGTGTTTAAGTACTTGCCTTAACTCAGGTGTAAAAATAGTTAGTATCATATATCGAAGTAAGTAAACTATTTATCTTTGTTATGAGACTATCTGCTCAAAATAAATTTCATATACTATTTAATTATGTATTAAAATGGACAGCTTTCAGTAACATAATCTATAAAAGTTTAGGGTTGTTATTCTCACTTTAGACAGATTAGGAATTTATAAGTATTCGTTGCAATAATAACCATAAGTTTGTAATAATTTTTGTATAATGGTGTTTTCATGTGAGGCAAAGGAAAAAAAAGAAAGAAAAATGAAAAAATAGGCAATTCATTTGCCTAATTATAAATAAAGTTTGTTTATCAACTATTTTCTTTTTGTTTGTAAAATGATAAACCTTCATAGCACTGTATTCATGATCAGAACTACTTATTTGTTTATAAATGACATTAATTGTACCCCTTGTGCAAAAACTATGAATGTGGGAGTTTATTTCTATACACATTTATAGTTTTGATATGAAAGGAACAATGTGTTGGTGTGTCATAATTTATTCACTTTAGATATTAGTATTTATTTCAAATAAATATTTAAAATACTTTTACTTTGATTCTATTGAAAAATTACCACTTGTTTATGCATTGCACGTATTCTAACCTACAAATTGTTATTATGTTTTTCACTTATTAACTAAGCTACTAAAGTTTTTTCTCTCTCTTACATTGCACTTTAAAGATGGTAAAAGTGAATTTTATTAATAATTATTTTTCATTTAAATATATTTAATTGATATAATAATATCAATATTATTTTAAATTATTTTGACTTTGAAACAATTTTTTTACTAAATGTAATTCTTGATTAATTCAGTAAATTTTTTATCCCCTTTTAATTTCTCTTACTTCTTTCAAGGTTATTTTCTAGTTCTATCCAATTCATGATGGTAAGTTTGCGAACTATAAGTAGAGCAAAAAGAAAAATTATTTCAATGAAGTAATATGACGAAAGCTTCATTACCTCTAGTTATGAATGTAATATGTTAGAAATTGATTAAAGTTTTAATTATTTATTCATAATCTGTTATCTTAAAGTAGAAAAATTATATATATTTATATAAAGGAATATATATACTTAATTAATATAATATTAATTAAACCTGAGTTTAATAAGTTATAAGTCACAATTCCTTATTTTCTATATAGGTCGGATCAGCAGTCTGATCTTTTTTTTTTTTTTGAAAGAGCTTTTACTTTCGCATTTCCACTTAGGACACTAGTATTTCCTACTAAAAACTGCTCCTTAATAGCAGTATAAAATTTCCTCTGACATTAATGAGTTAATAATACTACTGACAAGGTAACCCAGCTTAAAACAGTTTATCAGTCTACATTAATTTTTTTAGTTAAATTGAGGAAATCGACACTTAAGTAAGTGAGACATGGATAATCATTATTTTTTTGAAATTGCCTTTTTTAATATAATGTAGGTTCTCTTTATAAAAAAAATGAAATTGTTTTAAAATTAGATTTAATTTATGATTGACAGTGTTGGTAATTCAAATGTGTACCCTATTTAGAGCCAGTAGTTATTGATAGGTGGTTGAATTATGAATTTCTATAACATTCATTCCTTCAATGACAACAAATAGGGTTTTATTTAAAATAAAGCCTAGGTTCTGCAATTGCAAGGATAGTGACAGCTGCCACAGCCATTACCATCATGGAAACTATAAAATTATTTTCGTAATAGTACCATCTTACTATCAGCACTTGCTTGATATTATGTACTTCCATTAACTATCAGTGCTTGTACTTAGGGTAACTATCTCAAATAAACTTCAAACAGTAAGCTGTCACACTTTATAACCTTATATGTAACTCATAGACTTATATATTTCCTGTTTTTTATTTAGCGATGGTCACAGTGAGCACACAGCTATATTCAATCATCAGATTTACCAAGATGAATTGTTCTAAGAATCTAATCTCAGTTAAATAGACTATCAGTGTGTGAACGAGCACTGTCATATTTCCTAACTATTGTGATATTATTTGCAAAACAGATATGGAAATTGGCTTTTACAAATAAACAATTAGAAAAATGACATACAAATGAATTTATCTGACTATCTTTTACTTCAATTCCCTGAAGAATTAATTTCACTTGAATATCTTAATTTAGTGTCAATATTCTAAAGAAACTAAAATATCTCTTAATTAACTTATTTTTTCCAATAATAAATCATAACTCATACTGCCCATGCTAAAGCTGAGGACTTAAGCAAGTTACTGGAACATCAACTGGTAGAAACTTAGCAAAGACAAAACTGCATTGATGGATCATGTTGTGTTCAAAATGAGAACTATTATTATAGAATCATAACATTTTGTACCCGCAGCAACAATTTTATTCTTTATTTCAGATACTTATACATGATTTTAAAAAAAAATTTAACAGTACTTTTCAGAATAATCAATTTTTTCTTTGAATTTGTATATAACATGACAAAGGAAGGATTGTGAAGAAGCATATTATTTGTTCACTTAGCAACGTAAAAAAAAACTACCTTTGGATTAAGGAATTTCAAAACATCTCATGTCAGCATAAAAAATCATTGCATAATCAGATAAATTGTGTTCTCATATAAAATGTACTCTAGTGATGATTTTCAAATTCAATGTTCGTATGTTTTGAACCAAAATATTTGTACTTTTAATCATGGAGTGTCCTCAATTTAAAAAAAGTTGATTTCGGAAAATTAATAGACTAGAAAGTTATGAAATTAGAGGACCAAATTTTAATAGCACTTGTGATCAGTTATTTTCTTGTTACTAGCTACTATAGCAAATATCAATTTATACATACATTCACTTTCATGAAGAAAAAATAATTTCAATTGCATGTTTATTAAAAAATGAATTGTGAAAAACTTTAGAAAAAAAAGAAACACTTATCAAAAAGATCTTTTATTTTTTAAGATTATCAGGAGGGAAAATGAAATTTAAAACATTTTTATTGATTATGTAAGTATATTATTAATAAAATATGCAATAAACATAATCTTTTCACGTAGTTCCAATTATGGCAGGACTGGAGCCATAGCTGCAGTCTGCAACATGCTGATTATGGAACCGGCAGCTAGATTTCCGACATATGCCTGCGCAGAGGCAGCTACAGTTCCAGCTCCAATCCCTGTTGCTGATATGCCTACCATGTGAGCAACAGGAGCTGCTAGAGGAGGGAAAACCAATGTTGCAACACCTCCTACCGCCGCAACGACCACAAATGATAACAGGCCCATACCTAAAAACACACTACTTATTGTAACAGCCCAACCACAGTAGTCAAGCATCTTAAAATAAAAAAACAAAGGACAAAACAGCATAACTATTTTGAATTACACAATAAATTATAACTTTGTTCATTCAACCCCCCCATTGTTCACTAAATAAGATTTTCTTTTTTAAATATTAACTTTTTACAATAATTATCTAGTCTCTTTTATACCTGAACCTCTTAGCTTACTTCGACCCCTCATATAGTGTTTCAATGTGGGTTATACTCCCCTTTAACCTTTGGTACACACAGCGACCTTTTAATTAATACTTTTGTTTTAAGCACGACAACTAACTATGCAAATTATTTTCTTCATTATTGTAAATATTATTACAATTTTTTTTTCTGTAAAGGATCCTGCATATCTACTTCTAGGGCAAACAACAAGAAAGTGACAAAACTTGAACTAAATGTGCTTAACTTAACTGCTCTCAAAATATAATTATGTACATTCCATGTCTGTTTTTAAATGAAAATCAGTCTATAAATTTTTTCATCAAAATGTAAAATTATAAACTAAATTGATTGTGCTATCATTCTTATTTTAAACATTTTAATAGTTACATAAATGAATTTTTTCTTTTACCAAAAAAACAATAATTTTAATGTTACCTAATTAATAATCAGTATTCAGCAACTAATACTGGGTGTTAAGCACTTCTATTAGGAAGGGCAAAATTTAACAAATTTATTAAGGCTAAGGTTTCACTGGATCATTGAATTTTTTTTCCATAAAAATTTAATTATTGAAAAAACAGTATAATCTTAATATTAATCCTATTCAAATTTAGTATAATTAGTACTTTATTAAAAATATTTTAGTAGGGTTTTTAACATTTAAAAAACTTGCACAAGTATTACTAATTTTGCCAAAAAAAATTAAACTGTTTATAAAACTTAAAAACTTTAAGTTGTAATGATACATAATTGACTATAATTATGAAGCATCACTTTGTTTTATAAATTGATAGTATGATAAATATAGTTCACTAACTAAATTATACAGTGACTAATTAACATTCATCTGCCTCAAAATTATTTAGTTGAATACATACTTTCTGGTAAACTTTACAGTGGAACACAATGAACTAGTTACAAGGTTCAAAGTTGAACAATTTCTGAAGGGAGCTCAAGCATAAATCAATTAGGTAAACTCTTCTGTAAATCACAGGAAGAAGGTATGTGATTCCCATAGCTTTCAACCAGTTATTTCTGGTAGAATCGATTATTGTAAAAATGCATGTATAAGAATCATTCTTCCAAAATGACAGAATTTCTGTCCCTAACATTTTAATTGAAAAGTTGTTATGGGGTGATAATAAAAAAAAAACATGGGTTTCTGATGTGATGTGATAAAATGTGTAATATTTTAATTTAATATATGACCAAAATCTCAGTCCTCTGGCACTGGGATGCGTCCTTAAATGGGCGAGAGCAGCCAATGAGATGGAAATACCGGGTTAATTCAAGTAATGCCGTTTGGTGCCCCGGAACGAAATTTGGGAGCTCTTGAAAGCAAGAACATTACTATAGGCCATACAAGGATCCGAAGGTTTTGTGAGAATCAACAGTATTTGATCTAGAGAAGGTGGTTAAACGCAACAACTCCTTCTCTTTTTAGAGTTTATGTGTGAAATTAACAGCAAAAGACACATGACAAGAACGCCTATGGTCCGATAGAACTACATCCTGTCGCTATACGGTTTTCTCTATTTGCAGAGAACATCGTTTTTATTCCCGAATCGCCCGAGTAACTTCAGCAGTTAGTAATGGGATGCACTGAAGAATTGAAGAGGAAAGCAGCGACAGTGAATATGACAAAAAAAAATCAAAGCCCTTCAAGTTGGTCGAACTATAGATTGTTTTAAGTGAAGAGTTGATGGAAGTGGTAACGGACTTCATTTATGAATTCGCATTCGCACGATGATCGAATAAGGTGAATTCCAAGTCTCTTGAGCTGAATCCCTTATGCTAATTCTCGTCTACCATCAGATCTGCAATTCTGTCACTGGAAAAACAGAGATGGTATGTAATGTAACACTTATTCAAGTCTGTTTTGCTACTAGTACTTCTTAATAGATCGGAGAGCTGAATTCTGAACGAAAGGCTGCTAAGTTATGTTACTACCGCTGAAATAAATCTTAGAAGAATTGAAAATATTGGAAGAAGATCCAATTTTTCCAATCCCTATTTGAGTTGGTGGGGGAAGACTTCCAAACAGCAAAAGGTGCGGTGTTGGAAGTTTTCAAGGAACGTCACTGTCTATTTCTATTTTTTTTTATTGTACCTTTACTGATCGGCACCCAGACTATCCTCCTACAATCTACTGCGGACAACTATTAATCTTCCAATACAATTTTTTACTTTTAACCTTACCATATTTTGATAT
The DNA here is from genome assembly GCF_000696795.3 of Halyomorpha halys. NCBI lineage: Eukaryota > Metazoa > Arthropoda > Insecta > Hemiptera > Pentatomidae > Halyomorpha > Halyomorpha halys. The sequence continues at coordinate 357,482 of NW_027106076.1, read as the reverse complement.
CAATATTATTCTTTTAAGAACATAAATTTCCACATTCGACAATTCATGAAATCAGCCTTAAATAAAGCCGGTGATACCAAAAATTTCAATTACGAAGTTTTATTGAAGGAAGATAGTCCGGGTAGCGGTCAATAAAGGTATCAAAATAGTAACAAAAAACTTTTATTGTTAAACAACATTTCGCCCTACTTTGAAGGGCTTCGTCAGGGCTGATAAGAATAAAGTTCTGCTGTCAACTGACGAAACGTCATATAAGATTATTTCTATCCTGTGTGGATAGGGTCCAAGTCTGGGAGGCGTATGTTAGGTCAGGCCTAATTAGAGTTTTATATAAATGGACTTGTTTTCCTGCAAATGAGCTTGCTCCAGAACTGTTTTAACAGACCAAAATAGCATCGATTAGCCGATGTGATCCTTCACTTTATTTCAGTGGAAACATTATTTGTTGCTGTAACCTGAGATCCTAGGTAGGTAAACTCCTCCACTCTCTCAAAGATACAGCCTCCTACGGCAACCTATCTCTTCTGAGGTCTGGCTCCTCCGGTGTACATATATTTTGTTTTGTTTTCATTAATAGCCAGACCCAGGCGGTAGCTCTCTGCAGGCTCAAGAAAAACTCAGTAAGCGCAGTAAAGGATCGCGCCTCCACAAGGTCATCCGCATAACCGAGCAGTTGGACTGTTGAATATGGTGCTTTTATTCTGGATACCTTAATATCTCATTACTTTTTCCAGGATCCAATAAAACAGGAGGTACGCTAGAGCATCTCCTTGCCTTAGTCCTTTATTTGAGCCAAATTCAAAAGAGAGTTCGGACTGTATGCGGACCCTGTACCTAACATCTCATTGTCATTTTATAAGGCATATTAACTTTGAATGAACCTTCGTTTCTATGAGTGTCTCGTATAACATAGAGCACCACCTTGATACTGTCATACCCGTTCCTGAAATCCACTAACAAGTGGTGGGTAAGAATCGTAGTAATAGGAGTATTCATGGGCCCTTTCCATGATTAGTCTGAGGGTATGAATTTGGTCCACCGTAGATTTCCCTCTCCTGAAACCAGTCTGGTACTGCCCGATTTTATCGTTCTGCATGCGGGGTCAGCTTTTGGTAGAGGATATTGGAGAATACTTTTTACCATAGCCTCCTGACTTAAACATAATTGAAAATTTTGGGCATAATTTAGATAAACATTTTTGACAACACCAAATAACTGCAAGGCACCACCTCAAAGATCTTTTACAGCTAGAATGGGAATAAATTAACACGGATTTAATTGAATACCTCGTCCTCTCAATGCCGAGACGTTTACAAGCGGTAATAGATTTTGTAATAGCCATTGGACTTCATACAAAATATTAAAATTAATAAAACTTAAGATGTCCAAATACTTTTTTCTCTGTATTTTTTTGTAAGTTTGATGTTTTTTTTTTTTGCTTTTTTATGAAAGAAGTTTTCCATTTGAATTTTATTTGTAGTTAAGTTATAAATATACTTTTTATTTTTGAAGTAATAGGGCTTTTTATTGCATAAATTCATAATTTAATAAAAAAATGAGGTGTGCAAATACTTTCTTCGGTCACTGTATATTATTGACCCTCTATTAGAATGAGTATTTTATGTATAATGTTGCTCTTGAATATCCCTAATCACCATTAGTAGGTAAGGTATACCCTGGTTTTCCCACCTGGGGTTAGACGCATTACTTATACAATACCATGTAAATCCAAAAAAGTCAAGTATACGATTTTTTAAAAATATATACATCCTTCAAGATACATATTATTTGAACCATCATTTTGAGGAATATATGTATATTTTGGCTGACTTTGAACTCTTAAATTAATTATCTTAAACTTTATTGACAATTTTTTAATTCAGAATATCATTAGCTTGTTAATTACTTGATATGTAAAATTTCAACTGAAAGGCAAGCTTTTTCATCTACTGCTGAGAGTATCACTAAAAATAGCACATTTTGAATTTGTTGTAGTATATTCGATTTAAACTTATAATATAGAGCCATTTTCAAGTATTATTTATGATCCTTAGATTTCTTTAAAAATGAAAGGAAATCAGATTCGCTTTCCCTTTGATTAGAATTTCATCGAAATAGAGAATAATTTACCTGCACTTAATGACAAGTCACAGTGGGGCGACATTTCTAGCTGGACAAAATTATTTAAATACCAGTTTCCATGTTTTAAATATTCAAAAACCACCGGTTTTCGAAGAATTTCTTCAAGCCAATTTGTTACACTCTGGTATCATTGATTCATTGTCTAATGGACATTTCATTTTTATTCAAAACGTGTCTTTGTCAAGATGGAGCATATTTTCAGGGATCAAAATATTGTGAATAAAAAGTTCAGGTTGAAATAGAGATAGAATTTGTGACTTATCTGAGAATCAAAGATAACCTAAACCCAGAAACAGTAAGTGCCCATAAATAATTTATTATATATTAGTGTTGTCATTTTGTTGAATTGTTTCATTAGGAATTTGTGAATAAGATGACCTTTGAAAAACTGAACCACAAAATCTATATTAATAATAAAGATTTATTTTCAAAATGTTCAGTGTCTTCCCTAGAAAAAGTTAAAATCAATTACTAATTACATATATAATTCAAAATGTATCTTCTATGTATGTTTATAAGACAATAAGATAGGTCTTGGGATTACTGAAGCAAAGAAAAAAACAAGTATTAGCAGATATAGAAAATTTAAGATATCACCTATCTGTATAAATAAGATTTTTTTTTTTTAGAGTATAATTCATTATTAATGTATTTTATTTGTGAATGGTTTGATTATTGTTAACTCCTTTTATGGTCTGTTTGAAACATGTTTTCTTCTTACAAAATACTCTCACCCATACAAAAAACACCCCTGCTTGGTTCCAAAACAATAATTATGTAAGGACAGGAAAAATAAGAATTGCCTTTTACTTATATATCTTTTGGATTTAATTTCTGATTACTCAGACAGGTGTCCTCTGAAGTCTTTAGAGGATATTTCAACCCAAGTCACCCTGAAATTCTGTTAAAACATGAGCAAAAATAAGTAACCTTTTGTTTATTTGTGTATCTTTATTGACCACACCCCCAACCATTTTCTCATATTGATCTATCCTTAACTATTAATGCCTCATTTTGACTGAAAATGGTTTTCTAAACAGGTCGTGTTTTCTGAAAACAGTTGATACAAAATTAAATAACTTATTTAGTGAAGGACTCCTCAATGAGATCTAATATAACATATAATATAATAAAAACATATTCTTCAGTTACTTTCTTTAAAGAACTAATAAAACAAACTTGTGGAAAAGGGAAATGAAGATAGAAACACAAAATAACATGTCTGGAAAATTTTATTGATTAAAATTTTAAAGATTTGGAAAAGGCGAAAGAGTTAAGTTTGATGAGAATAAAAAAAGTGTTGTACTGCAGCAGTCTTCATTGGTGAAAGCCACCTAAAAACAAAAGAAGAAAATTAATCCAGTAAAATGTAGAGGATACTTTCACATTTCAAATAAATAATAAAGTAATTAAGGCATTTAACTAAATAAAAACTGTTACCTAGATCTAATTGCTTAAAAAGAAAATTATATAGTAAAGCCTGCTCTACATTATTAATAATTATAATTCAACAGACAGAAGCGAATAATCAAAACACTTAGTACTAAAGCCAAGCAATAAATAACTATCTCTTTCTGCTTATTATTGTAATTAAATTTACTAATTTCTAAAATTTTTTAAAGTCAAAACATTGGTACAATTCAAATGTAAAAATGATTTATAAGATAAATTATCTTCAGGATTAAAATTGGAAATTCAAAATAAGTACATTTTAAAAGAAACATGGCTGCTATCATGAAGAAATGAGGAAGGGTTATAGCTCTGCAGTAGATACCAGGCCATGTTGGTATAGACGGTAATGAGCAAGCTGACAAGTTAGCTAAACTTGGTTGTGCAGAGAACCAGCCTGTTCTACCACTTTCCTACAGAAGGGTGAAATCTCTTATAAACTCTTATTGTAAGGACAGAACAAGTGCGAGAGCCTACTGCATAAGGATAAACTAATCCTCGGCAATCTTAACAGAGCTGAGAGAGTGGCTTGTTTTCGGCTAGTAACAGGACATGATCTGCTCCAAAAACACCTCCATCGAATTGGCATTGTAGATTCCCCGAAATGTCCTCTATGCAACATGGGGGACATGGATGGGGACCATCTTGTGGCGTGTGTTGGTCTGGAGGATGTTGAGCGAGATGCGGACCAACTAAGAGGAAGAGTCAAATTGTATTGGGCTGTGAGAGGGAGATCCCACTTCCTGTGGCGTAGGAAAAAAAACATTTTAAGCAAATACCTGAAGACTTCGGTCTAAATGTATACTTCTGAACATTTATGGCACCTTTGAACATAGAGAATTTCCACAGTTCTCAAGTGAAATAATCCTATACATCAATTTAGAATAACCTGTCAAGAACTAATAAATGTGAATATCGTAGACATTGTAGTTTGGACTTCGTGATAATTAACCTCAGCCATGTACTATTCACTTACCATCCCAAAATCAGGGCGCAAGGGGGGGGGGGATTCTACTGGACTACAACAAAACTCTATAGATAGTTAAACAGTAGCACTGCTATAGTAGAAAAACAGTAGTTCCTTTAAGTGAATTTTTTTTTCTAAAGTCAAACAAATAGTATATACCTTAAAAGAAGCTAAGCCCACAATTAATTTTTTAATTAAAAAATAAATAAAAATAAAATGACTATCTCTCCTCTTTTAAAACCCCTTTTAAAATATTTAAAAAAAATGGTTTTTCAATGTATCCAGAAATTTCAATAATAGTTAAATTCTACAATTGCAAAACTTTCAATAATTTTACATTCTATAAACTACACAAAATTATTAGGCGGAACATAATCCATAAACCTTACACAGAAAAATATTCATTGGGGGGTTAATAGGAGCTGACAATATTCCAATTGTATTAACAGACAACTCTAATGTTAAGCATAGAAAACGAATCCTAAATAAAGGCAGTTGATGGAACACAGATCAAGTACGAGATAAATGAATGAGCTAGCATAACAAACTATTAAAAATAAGATGGTCAAAGAGGTAATCAGAAACCATTAGGGATTATAATGATCTTATTCTACTATTCTAAAAGGTCAACAAATTAACACACAGTTGCCTAAAGTAATAAGATGCTTAAAGTATGAGATACGTTCTTCATCAATACAAGAAAAACAAAAATTATACTAAGAGGGTTTTTTAAATTTAATATCTTTTAAAACTTCATTTTTATTTTTGATGCTTTATAGGACTTTCTATTTTAAAAAATGTTGAATAGAAGAGCTTAAATAAAGATTTATGCAAATGAACAATACGTATTCCCAAGTTAAAAAGTTTATTTCAAAACAAGATAGAACTGGTCAAATTGAATACAATATAAAAATAAATCGCTACAGTTCAAAACAAAAATTCTATTAACACCTAAGGGTGCCATTTAAACAAATACTTTTCACTACTGCAACTATTGTAGAATGATTTAACATTAAAGAAATCAATGTAAATAAATTAGAAATAAGGAAAAAAAAAATTAAGACTTGGATGTCACATGTGGGGTAGCAACCACATGGGTGGCTGGCTTCATTAAATAACTAAATCACTACAGTTAAAAACTCGTAAAAAAAATAAAAATTTAATAGAAGTAGAAAATGTACAGAAATATTTGCTAACAAAAATTATATTAACACCTAAGGCTGCCATTTAAAGAACTACTTTTCACTACAACAACTATTGTACATAATTTTATAATTAATTTGCAGTTTTTCAAAATAATGTGAACTTTAGTAATTGGCTTAATATAAACCTGTTGGTCATTCTTAAGAACAATATGTATTTTATATGCCATAATGTATAGAATTTTAATTCTACTTAATTGACAGATCTAATGTGGACTGGTTATTACTCCTAACTTTTTGGCAGAGCTAAGTCTGAGCAGCATCTAGGCCTCTCAGCAACAGACTGTAAATCTTGCTTGTAGTTGCACATTAGTATTTCACATGGGTTTTGGACCCAGTATACAAAATAAGATTATCTGACAATGTGCTATGTTATTGATGCAGACAAGAATCTAACATGTAGCAGTTACGTTACCCTATACTTTTATTTTAAATGTAAAATACAGATTCCACCTTATAATTAATTGAATACTTTCGAATCAGAATATACTCATGGGACATTTACTCAGACTAATAGAAACTTCCTAGACAATAGATATCAAATCGGATGCTATTGGAAAGACAACTCTAAGGTTTAATAATAGAATAAAATGTTTGAAAAAGAAGAGGAAACTCTTGAACTTCGAAAGGTAAATTGAAACATGAATCCACTACCTATTAACATTAATGTTACTATCTAAATAAACAAGTAAGAATTAATAAGCAAGTTGGGTATAATGAGTGAAATTAATAATATGAAAGATGGTAAAATTATCTCTATAATAAAGAAATAACTCAACATTGCAATTCATCAAACTAGATTGAAAAAAAAAATTAAACTTAGGATGGGCATTGCACCATGCTTTAAGGTCAAAGAAATCAATGTAAATAAATTCAAGATAAATTAAAAAAAAAAAAAAATTGGACTTGGATGTCACATGTGGGGTAGCAACCACATGGGTGGCTTTATTTCATAAATAACTAAATCATAATAAATTTATCTATGATCAATAATATGTACATAACTCAATTGAAAACAGTAAACTGAAGACAGTAATTATAGGAAAAACACCCAGTATAACAAAACAAGTTTGAACAAAGGCAAAACATATTGGTGAAAATTCGCTATGCAAATTGAGTTATAAGCATTTAGTGAAGAAGCTTAGGTATACCTGAATTTTAAATAATTACATTAGAGGGAATGCATTAAATAATATTTATATTTAAAAATAATATACTATGATACATTCCCCGAAGAACTAACCTAAATGAACAGTCCAACCTGATTTTTTCAGTATACTAATATATTACTTAATATCAAAACTAATTATAAAATCTAGTACTTACAATTAACATTTTACTTGGACCTTGCCCTCATCTTCCTCCTTTTACGCTTTAGCCTTCGCATTCTCTTTTTCCTCCACTATAACAACGTGGCATTATAATGTAAAACCATTCACATGAATACGAGAAAAATAAATAACAGAAAAAACAATTATAGTAACAATAACAAATAAATAGTGCATACCTTAGCCCTCATGTCTTAGAAAATTTCTTGTTAGGTCTGAACGATGAAGACGATATTCAACGATTGAGCATCACAGAACAAGTGAGCGAGAATCTAATGGCCGATTCGAGAACAAGGTGCGTTGTTTTCTCAGGCACCATGATCGCTTGATTGGTTCATGACATGATCAATAAATTATTTGAATAAGAGATATATAAAAATATATATTTAGGCAAAATATCTTATTTTTATTTTTAGTTATAAATATTTTCAATAGTTAAAATAATATATACATGAACTAACATATGAATGAAATCTAGCTAGACACAAAGTTCAAGTGGAAGGAAAGAAGTGGGAGAGCCTACTGGAAAGGATAAACGAATCCCCGGTAATCTTAGCAGAGCTGAGAGAGTG
>NW_027106076.1:318258-349772 GCF_000696795.3 Halyomorpha halys | reverse complement strand
TGGAAGATATAGATTTTGGTAATATGTTTTAGCACTAAATAAATTTCTCAATTATATTATATTTCTTGTTGGAATCAACACATTACTATGTTCACATGTGTTATCATGTTGTAGGGTATGTGTAGGTTATCGGTCCATGGGTGTTTCAAAAACAATCTATTTGTTGTTTATTTTTAATAGAAATGAATTAGAAAGATTTATTTCAATCTCGGTATTATCTTAAAAATGATATCACAGAGATCTTTAATTAGATCGTTTTCATCATTTTTTAGATCTAAGAGTTATAATAAGGTTGTATGTAGATTAAACTTCTCCACTGAGGAGGAAGATAGTAAATTTAAGTTTAAAGTATTTAAAGATGAAGATTCTCCTGTTATTCTTGATGTTGAAGAGGAATTGGCTGAACTTGATAAAAAATCTAAAACAAAGATAATTCCTAGAGAAAATAAAGTTGATGAAGAAGTTCTAACAAGTAATTGATTGAATGAGTTTATTTCTGATTTTTTTTTTTTTATATTAATCATTTTAACTATTAAAAACTAACTGTACCCCTTAGTTTCATCTGCCATAAATTTTTTAATATTGGTGCCTGTTTTATGTACTTGTCGAAATAAAAAAAATATATCTGATTAACTATATAAAATGTAAAGATTCTATAGAAAAACAAAACAACCAATAACTAAGCTGATTGACTTCACAGAATGTATCTTTACTTTGATAAACAGTTAATTGTATAGTCAACAAACAAAGTTTTAAACTATTTGTTCTTCTTTTTTTGACCACAACCCTGACCATCTTCTTATATTTAAATCTTTATGGTCAACTATATATACATATATATTTTATTATTATTATTATTTTTCTATCACGACGAGTTTTGAAGGACACTGAAAACAAATCTGACTTGTCTTTTCATAATAAAATATATATTGCCCTACTATACTGGAAGCATCTTAAGGTTTTTGTAATTTTTAATGCATAAAAAGTCATTTAATACAATCAGCAATATTTTTTCTTACTATAAAAGACCTTATAATGCATACAAAGCAATGTCAGGAAATGATAACATTCTAAACAGCTAAAATTATATAATACAACTTTTTTTGGACTTAATGTTTTCAAATTTTGTTTATTAAAAATACCCCTTGAGTATTATTACACAATGCAATATTGTTTGAATTAGTTATATTATACCAGTAAATTAAATATTTGGTGTGTTTTGTTAGTTTCCATCCAATTTTGGTTAAAGCAAAATATAAAAATTAATTGCTGTTTTATTGCTAATGTTGCTCCCAAATAAGGACCTATCTTCCCATGCAATTAACTATCTTTCAAATGAGCATCCAGCATGTTATGGTGTATAATTCCTAAAGTTATTACACAAAGTAAAGAAAATTCTGAGAGAACCTCCACACTTTCTACAAAAAACTTTAAGAAATGTGGGGGAAATGTTTTGTATGCCATAACTTAGCTAATAATAGTCAGATTTTAATGATATTATTATTATTATTTTTGTTGGGAATCTATTCAGGGTTCAACTAACATCTGCACAAAAAAAAAAATAGTTACGCACCTATGAAGTTTAGTCTTATTCATAAATTAGACTTGACTAATCCAGGATTTCAATAGCTAAGATCCTTGCCAGGACAAAACCAAACATTTTAAAATAACAGCATGTAAATCAGTTAAAAAACGTTTGGAGATCTTCGATAAGTAACAAATAAACATTACATTTTAATTTATATAAATATTCCGTGTATTTTACGATTGACTGGGGTTACTTTATGACAGCCCTACATGCTTTGAAACAGTCTGCTGGAAGAACCCAGTAGAAAAAGGAACCCTTGTCCACAGTACTATCTTCAGAATAGGTTCAGTTCAAAATTAAATCAATTGTTTTTTGTTAGATCTGCCCCTGATAACTAAAGCATAAAGCATGACTAGATAGTACAAGTTCACTTTATGAATAAATTATTCAAGGTATGAAATCCTAAATTAAACCTTACTATGGTATCAAGGCATAAATGGTATCAAACAACATCAAAATTCATGTATTGCTTCTCAAAATGGACTGCATTTAATCATTTTTGATCAGATTAGAGGATTATTTTAACTTCAAAATGACAGGCTTACTTTACACACATCTAAACTGGCAATAGATCAATTAATTATTACTACAATATTATACAAACCTAATATAAAAGAAGAAAAAAATTAAAGTATGTCAAATAAGAATTCGAATATTAGCTTTTGAAGAAAACAATTTTTTCAAAATTTGGTGAGGTGTAATATAATGGTTAATAGATGTTATTAGATATAACAATAACCTATTGTTAAATAACAAGTGGAAAGTAGTGTTTAAATGTAATATTATTTTATTGTGTACAGATCTCCCGTATATATCCTTACACTAATGTGTAGTTTTAGTTTATTTGATTATTCTATTTTTTTTATCCCTACTGGGGTCTTAATTTATATTTTACAAATAAGATCAACCTAAAGTTGAAATACTTTTTGCAGTGATTAAAGGGGTTATTTTGATTGTGCACAGCTTTAGGTGAAGATTCTGTTCATTGATAAACAAATTCCCAGAATCAGAAACAGAAATCATTATTACCAATATATTTGAATTATTTAGAATTCACGTAGTACTCTTATATTTTATTTCATTTCAATAATGTAATTAGATATTATAAGAAATTATCCCTTGCTTGGTTACTAGTTTTTAAGCTAATATTTTTTTTATTAGGAGGATTTACTGGAGTATTTGACATTGAAGAATTGGTGCATTATTTGAAAGAAGACAATGCTAAAGACATATTTGTAGTTAAAGTCCCAACAGAATTGAAATATGTGGATTACTTTGTTGTAGTTTCAGGAAAATCTCGTCGTCATATTTTAGGGCTAGCAGAATATATTCGAGGACTATTTAAAAGGAAAAGGCATTCTTCTGATGTAATTCCTGCAATTGAAGGAAAAGATTCTTCTGATTGGATTGCCATGGATTTAGGTATGCTGATTAACAAATTATCTCATTTATTTACTTTATATTATTAAGTTACTTTTATAAACATTTATATAATGGTGTTATTTTTTGTGATATAGAATATTTAATTATAGTTTGATATAAATCTATATTGTTTCTATCCGTTTTCTCTTAGATCGATTTTTTATGATATAAATATAATTAAATCAATTGAAAAACAAAATAGATGAAGTATGAAAGAAAAATATGACACTGCATATTTTGGCCTAGCATCGGCCATTCTCAGGTACTGAGGGTATTACTCTGAGACTTGCTGCTCATTGAAAGTTGAAGTTTCTGACTTTTACTTTTTCTCTTGGTTAATCTCCTCTTTTAGAATTGTAAAGTATATACTTTGTTCAAACTCTTTTACTGCCAATCCAACTTTAGCAGCTGTCCTTTGAAGATGCAGGAAGGCGAGTTCATGCTCATAAAGATGTGTAAAATGATATCCAGGTCTTCGATGTGCGTTGGGATTTGTTGATAATCCTCTTTCTAAATACTTTTCCGACTCTGTTAGCTTCAAATAGTGGTGCACAAAAACTGTCTGTTGATAATTAGAAGCTATCAAGCATTATATAGAACAAATAAATATTATATTTGAGTGTGTGGAGTAGAGTGGGACTCCCCACTAGTTTTGTATATTCCATTGGTAACTTAAAACAGGTACAGGCTCTCACTTAGTTACCTACAAACTACTATTAATTATACAACTGAATATTACAAGAGCAAAAACTAAATTTAAGGCATTTGAATTAGGATTATATTATGATCATGTACTAATTACTTCACTTTATTACTGAACAATTATAGTTTAGTAATATATATTTCATTTATGTCTGAATTTGTAAACATTGTACCACCTACAAATATCTCTATGATGTTTGTCTTAAATAAATTCTAATCTTATATGTTATTTTTTTCCCAGGTAATATTGCACTTCATATTATGTCTAATAATGCTAGAGAAAAGTACGATTTAGAATCACTTTGGACTTTAGGTTCTCAATATGATTTAAAAACCAACCAACAAGATGAAATTTATGAATTTATTAAAAGTTATTCTATAAATCTGGACAGTTTCAGACCTGTATGATCAGTTTCAGTTTTGTTAGTATAATACTTTGTTATTATAAAAATTACAATTATCATTTGTAAATAATCTGTTGTGAAATTTCATTAATGTAAAACAATATTTTTAAAAAAAATTAAATTTGTAATTATTAATACATTATTCTACCTATTAAAAATGTATTTTGACTGGTATGCAGATGTACTAATTACTTAATTACTTGCGAGAACTCATGCATAAGATATCTATCCTTATTCTCAATAATGCATTTGAAGTAAAAGTGGTATTAAGGAAAAGTTTATTTGTTTAAATTTTCAATATGATTGGTGAAGTTATATTCTTTACAATAACTCTGTTTAAGTAGCATTTACTTAATAAGCAATTAGCTGGTCAAGCCCGCAGGTCATGGGTATATGTTAGTGGTAAACTAGTTTGATGTAGGTATCTGTGATAAATGTTTAAAAGGGCCAGTAAGCACAATTCAGTTATACATATACAATAGTGACATCTACAGCCTGTTTTTCTAAGCTTCAAATATACATCAAGATACTGAGCCTGTGGATCTAGTGGTCAGCAAAATCACCAGATTCACTTCTTAAACTTAGAAAATCAGATAGACTGTATGTTAATAGGCAATAACAAGCTAGAAATCTGCCAATCTGACCTACAAAAGAGTCGGACTTGATCAGTCTCAAATATTCAATATGGTCAAAAGAGCAGGATCCTTAGTTCTCTCTCTGAAGTGTATTGTGAATGGAATAAAAAAGGTGAATAAGAACTACATTACCACTTTAGAGATATAATTAACAAGGAAATGAAAATAATTACAAAAATCTAAATAATTTTGTGATATTTTGGAGACTTATCACTAGAATTAAAGTATGTCCATAACTAGTCTGTATGTTATGCCAAAAAGGTAATTTTTATGGCTTTAAAACACAGGGCATAGTTCGTTCTGATTGGATCTTCCTGTTCCCATTGGAATCTTTAAAACACAGTTATTATTATTTAGATCTGCGAACTTACTACTGCTTGAGTTTCAAAATCAGATGGTATAAACTATAAAACTTATATTAATCCAGTATTGTTCTTTTTATAACAAAGGTTTTAAAAATTTCCAATATTAATTAAAGTAATTGAAATTTCTTTTATGTAAGCTGTACAAATTTGAGAATCGATTTTGGAATTTGTTACTTACTTCTCTTTGAAATACCCTTTCTTTTGATACCATGTTTGTCAAAATCCTTCCTGAGAGCCATAAAAAATGGATCTATAGTACTAAATTATGTATTTATAGACATTTTATCCAAAATATATTTTATATACCTAGCTATTTGATAATTCACCTAACAAAATGAGTTAGCTAAATATACTCATATGATAAAAATATTATATCAAAGGATTGTTAGTACTCAAAAATTTTAAAATTATTCCAGAAGTATTGTTATCTTATTTTCAATCCTTAACCAATTGGTGAATTGACATTTAAAATCTATAAATCCCTAATTAATAGGAGTTTTTATCTCTATAATAAAAAAAAAAAGTTACTCCTCAAAATAGGCATCACTCTTTACTTTCACTTACCTGTTGATGAAAGATATTGTGACTCCTTCACCTCAGACTTTTCATTTTTCATTAAATATATTGGTGAATTATGACTCATAGCAAGGATAATGTTGCTTTCAACTTAAACTTAATGTGTCTTGTATTACTTAAATAATTTTCTCAAGAAAATATATCCTTACACACCAATTTTTGCATTTAAACAAACGGAACAAATCCTTAGCCATGCTATTAGGTGTCTTTTGAATAAGTATGGACCTATTTATTTGTTATCTTAATTTTTATTTATGATAGATACGTACAGTTAATATTGAAAAAAAAATCCCAAAACTCAATATTTATTATTTTAAAGGTTAATTATGACTAATACATTTGTTTTTGTGGGAAATTGGGTTAGTACAGAGTAGGCTTGTACTATGTGCGTTGAAATAATCTGGTTAATAATAATAAAAAGGAAATAATCTTGAAACTGCTTTGCCTGAACTCATGTTCTCAACTATTCATAGGTTTTTGTACCTTTTAGCATCTTTAATTTTTTAATTAAATGTCTTATCTGATATCAGATTACAAAGGTCCTTTATCTATTTTAATCAAGGTTAATGATTCATTCAAATGAAGATATAGCCTTTAGAAAAGACTGAAGCGTCTGATAAATTATAGCTAAGCTTGGAGTTGTCAATACAACTATCCATCATGTATTCCAGCAATTCTGGCATTCTGTAGGCCAGCTGAGAACTACAACTCAATCTAGGTAGCTTCAGTATCAAGAAATTGCCATTAAACTTCCCCATAGATTTAAAATGTCATGGCAATCATGGCCTCTTTACTTGCTGGTTCATTGTCAATCCAGGGAATGTGTTAAAAGTCTGCTCGGAATAGAGTTTCTATTGAACTTTTATCAGTTTATAACGGTAGATATTTATATTGTCTTTTAAATAGGTTACCTATATATATATAATGTTTCTTATGACCTGAATTAACATTAATTATTCAATAATTTAAGTGAATCTATAATGAAAACTATAAAAAAAAAAAAAAAGGAATAAGTTAAACTTGAGGTAAATATGTACACAAGAGAAAGAAGATTCAGAACAGAACAATACATGCTAGATATAAAAAATGGGCAATTTTTGGTTTTACAGCATTGTACTAAAAAGCCATTGAAAGAAATATTACTACCATACCTAATTCTGTAACTAAAGAAGTTGACAATGTTTCATCATTTTAGTAAGCACAGTTGATTGAAAATTACAGTCATTACATCCATAGGTATAGTATTGATTCCTTACCCAAATAAGTCTAACAGATTAATAACACTTCAACCCTCAGCATTATTTTTGAATAATGTAATAACTTAAAACAACTAAATCTTCAGCTAAGAGATTTTTTAGAGTTCTTGTTGAAGGCAGTACTTGGACTAAAAATTACTTCCACAATTGGAATTCTTATACATAGAAATTGATTTAAATATTTTGAATAGGTTAGCTAGCGATGCTATCAAGGACTACCACCTTCATCATTGCCATAACTGAAAAGACTTCTTATGATGATCCAAAATTGTAAATATGTTTCTATTCTGATTTTATAAACCGTGTTTAATATAATTATAATTGAAAATATATGAATAATAAACAAACAAAAGAATATACTGATACACAGTAAAGTAATTTCTTACAGGCCACGCCTCTTACTAGTCTTTGCATTCTTAGCATATTGGTTACCCTTCAGTTACCATCTCTTTGGTAATTCTTGACAAATAGTAATAGTAATTTTTTAAAATATTATTTGATCTGTTCAAATTTATTTTATGGTAGTTTCTATTGTTCACATCCACTATCCTGCACCTTTTATAAGGACCTACAATTGATTCCTAAAGAACTTGCTATCCTCTTTATGACCGTTAGTATGTGGAGTTATCTTCATAGGAGGACCTACAGGGCTTGCCATTCCCTTCACTGGCATTCTGGGACCTATGCCCTAACGTTAGTTTGCATGGCCCTGTGTATACATTTTTTTTATAAATGTTGCTGCTGATAGCCGAACTATGGGTTATCAGGAGTTGACTGCATCATTCGATTTTATTACAGGAACTATGACAATTAAAAAAAATATATATGCATTGATCTTTTTTTCTCTTTTCTAACTGTTCAGATTTTAAGTTTTCAAATCACCGTCTAATTCGAAGTTTTTCTAACGATTTAGGATTTAAGTTTTAAATTCGCCGAGAGGATAATATAAAATATTTATTTTACAACTTATTAATAATAAAAGGTTACTGTGATGTGACACAATAATGAAGAGATTCATTTAATGGTCCATCTGTATTCAAACAAACCTTTGAAGATTAGTAAATTCAAAGCTGACTAGATGGAATGTTTCAATTGTGCAATTGTATACGGAAAGACTATCTCAATATAATAATCTATTAATTGTAAAAAGCTTTAACATTGATAGTAAAATGTCGATATGAAATACCAATATTTTAATGAAAGTTACACGTTAGGAAAAGTCTTTTGTTTTCAAGAAAACTACTGAAATAAATATAAAAAATATTTTTGTTACTTTCATATTGTGCTCATAATGACTTACTGTTGTTAATTGAAAATTTTAAAGGACTTCTTATGATTGGATTAGTGTTCTTTTCAAATCTGAAGTTATTTCAAACACAATGAAGCAAGCTTGTCAGCTATTTTTATCCTTAAGTGAATTGTATAAGAAAATATGGATGGATTTAAAATATAAAAAACAGAGATAATGAATAGGTTTTATTGGATCAATCCTAAATTGAATATGTAAAATAATCAGTGTCCGGATTGGGTGAATTTTTAATAAATTTCTAAAAAAACTGTTATTTTCTAGGTGTACAGATCCGGGTGTGAATTAAGATCACTTCATTTCGCCCTGCATTTATATATAATAATGAATAAACTTGTAATCCAATAATTTATTTTTGATTGAATTGTTATCAAAATTAATTATTAATCTTTGGCTTGATTCTGAAATTTGAAGCAAAAATTATTTCTGAAGGATAACACATTCAGTATATTGACAGGAATTGTTTGGTAATTTAATTTTCTTATAAATTTTTTTTACATAAACTTTATTGTATTTGCTAAATGTATCAACTGTATATATTTCTGCAAATGGGATTGTAATTATTAAAAATACATTGTGTCCATAATTTTCTGTATGAGAAATAATGTTTTTGTTAGTATTATAACTCAATATTTTGGAAACCTTAAGTTTATTAGTTAATTTAAGATCATTTTCTTTCTATATTCAACTTTTTTTTTTTAAGATCTATTTTCATTACAACTGAACTAATATTACTGTCAGTCGGTTTAAGCTATCTTTAATTTATTCTGAATAATTATGAAATAACAGATAAATAATTATTCATCTTTTATCAATGAATCATGAGATAGGTTGTTAAGTGAGAGTTGGCAGTTTTTCTGATTTGTCTTCTGCATTTTATTATTTACAATCTTGTCAAATGTTTGCTCAGTCAGGATGACATAATAAATTAGTAAAACGACTAAGTAGACAAAAATAGGCTTTCTATTGAGCAAAGCAAAGATTATTTAAGAATAACATTTAGTTAATGTAAAAAGAAATTGGTTTGATTTTAAAAGAAAAAATACAGGGGTAGTAAGAAGGTTTAATACGTTACTAGGTACAATTTAAAGAAGATTTTTTAAAAAGTATTATACTATTTTACATAAATGCTTAACCCATGACTATATATATATATTTTTAAACCAATTGATCCCCTTCATTATTATTTTTTAAATATCACTAAATCAATTCGAAATTGACACTTTTTTTTAAGTGCCAAGGCAAAGAATAAATGATCTATTTAGAATTCTAAAGAGTTTTTCATACAAAGGATTTTGTTCTTGTCAAACTTTACTCAGAGTAGGAAAATTAAGGAAAGGGTTAAGGTTTCCATAATAAATTCACTGATACACTCGATTAAGTTTTTATAGAATTTAAATTCTAAATTTGGTGTATATCTTAACTCTTTTTATTTTGCTTTTTTTTTTTTTTTTAAATTGTTTTTCAATGATTTGACAATCACATTAATTAATAAATTATAAAAAGAAACTAATGGAACAAAATATATTCCAACATCACAATGTTTCTTACAGTCTACATACATTTCTCTCAGGAAAAAACTAATTAAACAGAAAAATAAATTATGACATTGTTTGTAATGAATTTATAAAACATATACACATAAAATATATATAAGCAGTGTATTCCAATATTGTAACTATAGTAATTGTCATTTTCTCTCTCATTTTAAAAAGTTTATTTCTATTGACTTTAATTACTTATCCTTAATTTACACTATAAATAATTAAGTTAAATAGATTAAACAGGTCACTGAAACTGGAATGTGAATGTTCCGGGATAAGAAGATCCTTGCTGGCTGAAAAAGTGAGCTCCTTCAGGAAAGAATGCCTCGAAGACAGATGATGCAGCTATGAAAAACAGGACAATTATTATAGGCAAACTGGTGAGATAATCAATGAATTTATATAAACATGTAAGAGTAAATCAAAAGAACATAAAAAATTTCAAAAAGGAAGTCTTAATCAGATCCTGAAGAACCATTTTTATAACTAGTATTTTCAGGTTCATGGGGGGAGCGTGGCAACGCACTTGTCTACCAACCCTAAGGTTGCGAGTTCAACCCCCATCCAGGATTTTTACAAGCATAAAATTCACAAAAGTCACTTTTTACATTAACAAGCACAAAACTCACTCGCAGCATCCTCCCCCCTCCCATGGGATTTGTGAGGCCCGTTAGCCAATGGGTGGCACTCACAAAACAATAGGTGTGGAAGTGACGAACCCACCTTATGAAAAAACCACGTAAAGAAACGCGCGATGTATTAGGAAATACATCGCGCGAGGACTTGGACCTTCATGATCTGTCGCCCATATAATAAAAATAATAATTTTCAGGTCATAATAAAATCATTAATTAATTTTCTTTAGGAAATGGAAATAAATTATAAAATCAGACCCTTAAAATATTAAAATCATCATACAACTAAATTGAAAAAAAAGAAAGTATTATTTTATTTGTTATTAGGTTACTATTATAACAAGATTCATAAAAATTTCACTAATTTTTTTAAGGAAAAGAAAAATCCATCTTTTAATATACATGGACCTGTCATTAATTTACATACTGAATGAGATAATTGAGTTTGCTGTCTTATTTTATACTGTGTAAAATTCTAAACACGGTTTTTATTAATCTGTAGAATTGAAATGACCTCTAGAAATCAACAAATTCTATTCTGCTAGACTCAGAATAGGGACTACTATCGAACTGGTGAGTTAAACTCAGATGATGCTGAACCTAATGATCTATAAGATGAGGACAAGAATAAGGAAGAAGGACCACCAACTCCAGCTACATTGAACGAGATTAAATCATCTTTCTACTATATCCTATGTCCTCAGGATGGACACAACTTATTATTTCTTCCAATTCCTCCTAAGGATAAAAATGTTATCACAGTACTATGGTAATTGAAAGTTGTTCACAAACAAAAAAAAACATAGATTTTTTCAAAATTAGAATTTAATGAAAGCAATTTAATTTTTATGTTTCTCATAATTGTCAGACATTCACTACTTTACATCAAACTTTTTTCTGTTTAAATTTTTCTTCCCTACCTCTATATTAACTCAAACACTCAGTAATTTGAACTTTTTCTCTGGTCCCTTGAGTTCTAGATTATTGAGAGTTGACTGCATATTTTCTGTCATAACATTTTCACAAAAATGTTTAATAGGCCATACTGAAGAATTAAATTCCATTTATTGATTTCTTTTCTAAACCACATTAATTAGTCAAGTACCAATCATTACCACATCTTCAGAACTTAATACTGGTATGATTTATATTTTTATTATTTGTTACTAGTAAAAAATGCTCCACATTATTACGCAATGTTTTGTTAATTAAATTAATTACTTATTATATCAGTGAAATCAAGCAATTATAACTATAATGATATAGCAGTGTTATTTCAAATAAATTCAGTAACTTCCCCACCTCACATAAGAAAATAAACAAAAGATATGATAATAATTCATAAAAAAATTACCATTTGATGAACAATAGTCTTCTATGTCAAAACCATTATCATATCGTGTTCTCTTCTGAGGATCTGATAATATTGTGTACGCTTCTCCTACTTCCTTAAATTTCTTTTCCTGCTCCTGTTTTTCAACATCTGAGGCATTCGCATGACGATCTATAACAAAATATAAAATTACATAAAAGATACAATTGTAAAACAAAGGGCTATAATTATAGCCTTTCATCACTTTAATTAAAGTGCTTAGCCAAAATAAGATACAGAAAGAAGGTAACACATTACAATATTTTTAAATTATAAATAAATGGGAGGTGTAGTAACTTTTAAACTACACCTACAATAAAAATTGTAGTCGAGAAAAAACAATAAGTTTACTCAATCAAAATATTTGATAAAAATCAAATCTTTTCACAATGACTTCTTAACAAGTAACATGAATGGTCAATATAGTACTCATTGATAAGTTAATTGGTCAAAAGTTTGTAGAACAAAGAAAGTTTTCAAGATCATAAAATGATAAATAAGACAGAGTTAGTTCAGATCAATTTCTAAATGATAAAATAAAATAAAAATGACAAAAGCAAATATTGAATATCGAATGATCCAGATTAAATAACATATTTTTCTACAGGATTCCAAATTCAATTTGAAGTCAAACATAAATTGCTAGTATTAGAGTGTGGGATAATGCCACCTCACTAGTAATTCATTACTTAACAATAATATTTAAATTACCTGGATGATGAACTAAAGCCCTTTTTCTATATGCTTTCTTGATATCTTCAGTTGTGGCATTTTTATTAACTCCTAATATTTTATAATAATCTTTTCGCAGTGATTTTTTTAGTTCCAATTTAGCATCATTTAATAACTTCCTAGTTTCTGAAAAATCCATTTATATTAGTAGTTAAATGAGCAGTAGGTAGTAAACAATTGATAGATTTTTATTTACCTCTGCTTTTGTCAAATTTAACTATTTTTTCATAATCCCTAACGGCTTCTTCATACTGTTGCAGCTCCATATAGCATTTCGCTCTTCTCATTAAGGCCTTAATGTAATTTGAATCTAATTCTAAAGCAGCACTACAATCAGAAACAGCTTCATTCAACCTTCCAAGCTGAGATTGAGAAAACAATTAATTAGGAAAACCAAGATAATACAAAATTAATATGATCATAATATTAAACAATAAACTTACTTTAGAAGAGACTGTTGCTCTGTTAAAGTATAGTTTTGCATTAGTGGAAACATTGTTAGGATCTATCCCAAGAGCTTCAGTATATAAATCATAAGCTTCTTTATTCTTCCCCTGTTTGAAAGCTTCATTTCCTTCCTCTTTTTTCTGTTTTAAAGCTTTGGCTTTCTGGAACAAATAATTTCATAACATATCTAAGTTTCCACAAATATAAAACGAAAATCTCAACAATACAATATACATATTCTGCCAATTAATTGTTGATATTGATAAAAAAGTATATCTGCCACAGCCCACAGTGCCTTATCAATGAGCCACCCACTCCCATGCATGTATGTGTATATATATAAAACATATCAGAGAGTTCAGTGTCAACCTGGATTGACTCAAGCCCAGCAATGTGGATTAACGTTAGTTTCTAATAAATACTTTTAACAATTTTTTGAGTACCTCTCTTGACTGCCACTCAGACCAATTTTTCCTTAAATGCTATCTGATTAACTAATAATCGTCCAATATGATCCAAAAATAATGTACTAAACTGTAGGACAATCAATAAACAAGAAAATAGTCACAAGAATTAAATGAGAATGTGAGACATTTACAGCAACTAAAATAGCAAAAATTGATTATTACTATTGATTGGAGAAAATCTTTCCATGTGATGTGATTGAGGTCTACGTTGCAGATGAGGTTACGTCGTATTTTTTCTATGGTGTGAAAAAAAAAATCTAAATAAGTGAAATTTTAAAAAATAAAGAGCTTTCATTGCCTTAAAATCTGTAATGTAAACTACTCCAAAGAAATGTGGCAAACTTAAAAAAAAAAAAAATCATTTATATGTATTGATTTATATTGTTTGTTAGTATTAACTGCAAACTGCTAAAGCTAACAGTTATGTTTTAAATATTTAATAAATAAACAGATATGCTTCAACATAGATTTTAGATTGTTTTCTAGTAGTGAAAATCATAAAAAGAATTAATTAACAAAAAAAAAACTCCAAATTTGGCTTATGGAACAACAGAAATAACTAACCTTATAAATTTCCAGGGCTTTGGAATGATCAGGTGCCAGTTTAAGTACATGTTGAAAATGATTGAAAGCCCTATCAACATTGTCCTGGTAGTACAAACACATTCCTCGAACCAATATTGCATCAGCATGTTGCTTATCATTTGACAAAACATCATTGGCTAATTCTTGGGCTTCTTGATATCGACCCAACCTTGCTAAACATTCAGCTTTCATTACTTTAAATCTTGAACAAGCATTACAAATTTCCAATGCACGGTCTAAAAGGTAAACAACCTGGAAAAAATTAATAATGAATAAAATACGTAATGGATAAAACTACACAATTATTACAAATCCAAAATTAACGTGATCCGACCTTCCTAAAATCTTTTTTAGAATATGCTTTTTCTGCTTCATCATTGAACTTTTTGGCATTATCCAAGTGTTTTTTCTCAACAACGAGATTAGAATTGGTCGGTTCTAGTTTTTCTATTTGAATTAGAGCATTTTCAGCACCTTTGAAATCACCAATAGCAATATTAGATTTGGCAACTCGTACCCAACCCTATAAAAAAGAAGAATGAAAGATGATAAAGAAAAAAAAAGAAATAGGAAAATTTAATAAATTTATATTCTTTCTAACCTTCACAAATTTAGGATCAAGGGTAACAGCTTGTAACGCATCTTCGCAGGCTGAGGCATAGTTTCCTTGCATCATATGACAGGCAGAACGGTTGCCATAATATGAAGAATTTGTTGGCCATAGTTCTAAATAAAGTAAAAACTATATTTTTGTGAGGGAAATTTATTATCTTATGACAAATACAAAATAAATCAGAATCACAACAGTTCATAAAAGAAAAAAGACAGCAGGCACAAATGAAGAAATTTATTATTTTAGTATTTATTATTATTTAAAGTATTATTTTAGAAACAAAACATAATGAAATATACCTGTAACAACATATTTATATAATTTTTTTAATAAAGATAATTTTTAAATAAGCATAAGAACAACGGAATAAGAATAAGAACAGCATTCTTAGACTAATCAAGACTAGAAAAAATCCTGATATTTTAACTATCAGGTCAGTCCATAACTCCATGGGCCTGCTCTTTTTCTTTTAGTGTGTGTGGAAGTCTTTCTATAGCAATGGAATTAAAAGGCTACCTGTAAGATGGCGAGAAATTGTAGATATGGTAGAGGAAAATATATCATTGGTTAAAATGTTAAATTGTGTTTTATTTATACTATTAAAATATTCTCCCCCAGTGCAAAAAATTTTGGAATGACCTGATAAATACCTAAAGCTTTCTTCAGCATACTTTGACTTTATTTAGCAGGAACTCTCGGGGTCAGAATGGGTGAACGCCCTGAAACTTAATATCAACCACGCACCCCTGCGTGGAGTTCCAGGAGCCAGTGGACAGCAAGGAGAAGTTGGATCCCTCTGTCGCAAAGGCGGCAGAGAGTCTGAAACACCAGCTCACGTGCTGGGAAAATGCCCCAACTCTCTCCTTATAACATGCCAGCACCACAGGGTCAAAGAAGAATTGATGAAGTTCCTTGAAAGAAAAGACTTCACCTGCTTCGAGGAGGTCTATTGTATTGACACAGACGGATCCGTAAAAGATATGCCGATATTGTCGCGTTTACAAAAGTCGGAGACACGGCTCTTGTCTTGGATCCGACAGTAAGATTTGAAAGTAATGACCTCGAACAGGATGTGGAGTGGAAAGGGAAAAAAAGAAAATATATGAAAAATGCGTCCCTTTCCTTAAGGAAAAATTCCGCGAGACCTTCGGAGAGAGAGTTCACCGTGAGGCCTCTGGTTTGGATCTCGCGGAACAATACCAGACAGAACAAGGAGCTTCTTAGAAGGCCTAGGTGTTAGCATTGGGGATATTGCGATCTTGGCAGAAAATATTATTTTGGACTCCCTGGGGATCATACATACACCATCACCTGCATGGGAATTAGCTCGGAGATTATTCTTTGTATTATTTATTTATTTTAATATGTTGACCTCTCTATTTGTGTGTTTTAAACATTTGTATTTGTTGTACAGACCGAAATTGATTGTAAAAGGAAACTGTAGGGGAAAAAAAATTGTTTATTATATCTTATTATTGTATCTCTTTTTTTCTGATTATGCCATGTATGTGTAATTATATTTGTCATGTATGTGCAATTATATATGTCCGATTATGGATTGATAAGTATGCTGTGTGAGATAGCAACCTGATGTATTTAGGCAGCATAGATAAATAAAGTATTTCTCTCTCTCTCTTCTAAACAGAAGAATAAATCACCAAGTTAATTAAAGGTAAAAGCAGGAACTGAAAAAAAAAAAACTTTTATAATACAAAAACTTTTTTTTTTTTCTTCTGGTCTTCAAACCTTAAAAATAAAAGTTTTTAACAACTGTATGGGAAAAATCTGGTGCAGTATGCATATCACATAACTTTCACTTACTAACCTACTTTTGCCCTCAAGTTTTATGTGTCAGTGAGCTTGTATTGAAGTTAATACTATTTTTGCAAAAAAATATCTAAATACCAGAGAAGAAAATTATGAAAAAATTATTTTTAATTTCTGATATATAAAAGTTCAAATTTTAGGGTTTCTCTAGGTGGGAGTAACAAATTAAAATTTTGTTCCTGCCAAAAATACAACAATTTAACAAAAAAGATAACGAGGCAATTGGGAAAGATTGTGTGGTCTCAACATTTCCAACAAATGTATCGAAAACATGGTAGGTCGATATTAGCGAAAAAGTTGCTGTCACAGACCACGTATATACCCACCTTAAAAAGGTAATTTCAGTTTCATATGAACATTTTTTTTAAGATGGCTGTTCATAACAGACACAAGGATCATCTTATAAGACTAGGTCTTTGGAGTCAGGAGAACTCAAAATGTTTTCCTGTTGAAAACTCAAATTCAAAATTTTTCACGATTGGAATGCTTTTCCTTACTGTATATTCCATATGTAGGTAAGTTAAAGTAAAAAGTTATAATAAAAAAAGTAAATAGCTGATCAACATTTATACCAAACCAAAATATGAAAAATAAAACACATTCACTTATAAGTGCAATTGATTTAACACTTTAGCTTAATTTTATTAATAAAATGCAACTTTCCTAATTTTATCTACAATCACTCAATAGATACATCAGCAACTAACTGTAGCATATTTATTTAACATATTAGTTTAATTTAACAAGACAATCAAAATTGAAGCTGATGAAAAGGCTAACAGGGACTAAATGGGGAGCGTCCCAAGTACTTAGTACGGCCTACAAATCATACGTACAGCCTAATCTGGAGTATGGAGCTGAACTTTTAGAGTTCGTTAGCGTTAGAAAAGTTAGACAAAGTTCAAAATCAAGCCTTACGCATAATCACTGGCGGTGTGAAATCGACTCCCATCACAGCTATGGAACTCCAAGCAGGTCTTGAACCACTACAGGATAGAAAGGAGAAATATGCTCTGTCTTTATGAAAAGCTTATGCGATGAGAGGAACACTGGATGGATTATTGTAAAGCGAATGAACGACTGAGGTCCCATCGCACTTTTCTTTCAAAAGCTGAGAAAATGCTTCACCAGATAGACCTACCAACTGATGAAAGGCAGAATGTAAGCATCTCCTACATGCCAAAGCACGATTCCGCTGAAGTCTACGGGCGACTCAAACTGGCATGTGGTCGGATCAACAAAGATTGCCCTGAACCTGAGCTTAGAGCTGCTGCACTAAAAACAATTTATGAGCTATACCCCATAGAGCAATGGTTACACATTTCTGAGCAAGTTAAGTTGTTCTGATTGCATTTATTTTTCAACGATTTTGCTAAAACTTTTCTCATTAAAATTAAAAGGGCTGCCCCATTACTCAGGTCAGTGTTAATAGATCATTTTTTTTTTTTTTTACCACTAAAGTATGTTCTGAGTGATAACAGGTACAATTTAGGAAGTGAAACTTTAAAGAAAATATTATTAATGAAATTAAACTGATGTGTTAAATAAAATGCACTTATAAATATGCTACAGTGAGGTCTTTACGAGTATAACCCATTATCTTGGTACCTTAAGTTATAAAAAGCTGAAATGGACTCTCATGGAGCACAAATAATGTACACAATAAAATCATCAAGTTAAACAGAATGAGAATGATACTAGGAATGTCCTTAAAAAACAAAAAAACAAATTTAATTAAATAAAATATCTTTGGTAAAAATGAAGACGTATACACCCATATCCAAGATAGTGTTTTCACAATCTGCTGCAAGTTTACAACTCTTATCACCAATGAATCCATAGTTATAAGAAATGATGCATCCAAGATTTCTAGTCAGGAAGACACGGTGAGTTAATCAAAAGAAATATGCTCTGTCCATAGGAACTGAAAGAAAGAGCATTGAAGCACCATATCCACCTTGAGTCTATAAGAAATGGGTATGAACTGGTTCAAGGAAAAAAAGGGACAATTCAAAAATCTGTTTCACTAGGAGGTAGAAAAGAAAGTTATTAAGTAGAATATACACAAATATTCCAAGAAAGAGCTTTAACAAATGAAAAGGTGATCAAACATAAAGAAAAGAAGTATGTTCTAAAATATAAGCTACAAACCTTAAGATTTTAAGTAAATTTCAACATAACAGGTATATGATATTAGATCTAAACTATAACTTCTAAATGATTATTGTATGGATGAAGAATACCAATAGCTTCTGAGTAATAAACCAAGGCTTTTCCATACTGCTTCAGTTTGTATTGTTGATTACCCAACTCCTTTTTTTCTTCTGCCAGTCTATAAAATAAATAATATTGTTATGACAACAAAATTAAACCTATAATGATCTATAAAGAAATAATACGAAGCATTTTAACTCAACTTGGGCAAAATTTGTTTGAAAAATAAATTGTTGAATGACAATTTGAAGGAAGATAGCCTAGAGAGCTGGATAGCGGTAAAAAAAGGTACTCAAAATAACAACAAACATTTCTTTGTTTTTAATTTTTATGCTAAATTAATTTAGCGCTATAAAACATTATCAGGATGAGATGCATATCGAAAAGGGGTGGAAAAATACCCATGGTTGGGTATTCTGATGATTTGATATAAGTGGGTGAGAATAAGAAATCTATAAAAATAAATACAACTATATTGATAAAATCTAGTAAGAAACTAGCTTTCGAAATAAATACTGATGTAATAAAATATATGGTTAGCAGTAGGAATGAGAACAAATTTGGTGATGCAGATATAGGAGGAAATGCATTTGAATAGGTATTAATATTTAGGTTCTATAAATCGAAAAAAAAAAAAAAGAAAAAAGAAATTGATGAGAAAATAATAGTGAGGTTCAAGGAGGGAAATGCTTGTTATTTTTCAATTTTAAAATTGGTTTGCCCATAACTTCTCTCTGTAAACTTAAAAGTTATAATTTACACAAAACTATTATCCACCGATAGTGCACCCAGTCTCACTAAAGAAGAATTCTCAGACGTTTATATGGTGGTGTTCTCATCGGAGGAGAGTGGAAAACAAGGAACAGGAGCTGTACACTATGTTTAAGGAGCAATATATTTCGATTGATGAAAATTGCAAGACTAATATGGGCAGGACACGGCATTAGGATGGGCAGTGAGGATCCACCAAGACAATTACTGATGGAGTCATTCCATGGAACCAGGAGAAGAGGAAGACCAATGCTGCGATGGGCTGATGGTGTTCCTGCTAATGCAACGAATATGCTGTGGCTTCGAAATTGGATGGTAGCTGCTAGGGAACGAGAGAATTGGCAGAAGCTGCTAGAGGAGGCCAGGATTTGACACCGGATTGTAGGCCACACTAGTAGTAGAACTCAATAAAAATTGTTCAAAACAAAAACATTTAAAAATATTTCATTGCTTAAGCTGAAATAAATTAAATTTACATATAACTAAATAATTATAGTAACTCTGCATAATTAAATGAATTGTAATTGAGAATTATAATTATTTTGTGTAATTTATTCTTTAAGACCATTAATTATTTTCATCTTTTAGATAATTTAACCATTTTCTTATTAAAATTTATAGTCCTGTTTGGCTCATATAAATGATTACCGCCAAACTCTACTCATAGGCACCCTGAATCTTAATTATATTTGGCAGTTATGATGTATAACCTTATGTTAATATGATTTGCTATCTCCATCTAACAACTTATACAGTACATTTACAATATAATCCAAGTAATCTTGCCAGGGCATGGTTTGGAAATCTGTGGGATGTAGCTCAGTGGACGATAGTTTTGTATACATTATAACTTTTAAGTTTACAGAAAGAAGTTATGGGCAAAGATATTTTAAAATTGAAAAATAACAAGCATTTCCCTCTATGAACCTCACTATCATTTTTTTTTTTTATTTATAGAACCTAAATACTTAATACCTATTCAAATGCATTTCCTCCTAAATCTACATCACCAAATTTGTACTCGTACCTACTGCTAACTATATATATATATTTTTTTTAATTACATCAGTATTTTTTTTAAAAACTAGTTTCTTACTAGATTTAATCAATGTAGTTGTATTTATTTTTATAGATTTCTTATTCTCACCCACTTATAGCAAATCATCAGAATACCTAACCATGGGTATTATTCTACCCCTTTTCGATATGCATCTCATTCCTGATAAAGTTTTATAGTGCTACATTAATTTAGCATACAAATTTAAAAAACAATGTAAATTCTATGAATATTATTGCTTTCATTAGAAGCTGTAGACTTCAGCTCATTAAAAAAAGATAAGCGAACCCCTAAATGGATCCTTTTCCATGAAGGTAGGGTCAATATTTATATGTAGCATTCTGTATAAATTAATTTAGAAGTTAACCCCCAGATGGGGCTTATTTTGAACTCTAGAACCAAGTATAACAAAATTATGGAACTTTAAAAATAAGAAACTCATTCTGTTGTGGTAGAATCTTATTGAGAAATAACAATACAAGAAAAAATATTTGAAAAGCAGATGAAAATGAGAAACTCATTATCATAAATATACACTACAAGTTATTCATAACCAATAAGTTTTTAGTTACAATATTACATAAGCAATTTGAACAATTAAGAGAGCTCAGAGCTCAATTTGACTAAATTGTCATAGTCAACAGAAAAAAAGTTGACACCACAACTGTGTGGTGAAAAGCAGGTTATTTTTTTCTGAACACAAACTATTCAAAATTTATTCGAAAAATTAAGTCAAAATACACTAATAAAGTGCACAAATACACATATACAATGCCTAGTTGCTTATATTGGAATATTATACAGAAATAATTAGTAAATAAACTAATTTCACTGGGATATAAAAGATGATGAAGCACTTCAAATGTTTGAGATATTACAAAACTTACACTTCAGGTTTTGGAGGCACGACATCGCCTTCATCTTGGTCCATGTTCATATCAACATTTTCAATTGTTATGGTCATATTCACAATCTAATTTTTGTAAGAGAACAAAAACACTGAGTTTCTTTACTGAAACTACACCACAAAGGAAGAGCGCAAGCGCTGAAGGATATATATATCCCAATACATTTAGATTTTATTTTTTTTTTTATTATATAAAACTACTAACTTTTAAATTTATTAAAATTTCAAATATTATAATTACGTAATTTTGAAAAAAAAATGATCAATTTTTGTTTTCATATTTAACTGAGTGCCGAAAAACAATAGTAATAATTTTATGGTGCAGCTAATTAGATAATTAAAAAAAATCACGCTTAGAACAAGTTACTGTTTTTTTTAGTCAATATTTTCTACGATTAAAGATTATTCAGAAAATATTTTAACTTAAATCGAAATGTGATTAGAGCCCTGTATAAATGGCGTGACGAAACAACCCAGTGGGCGGACCGATTACAATTAGGTTTATTTTAATTGACATTATTTATATATTGTCTCTCCTGAGCTTGGTGTTTGGAATGACACTTAAGTCAATATGAATCCTCGGATTCACTTTTGCACTTAATTAAATCGACCATGAGTAAACATACACTCTCTAACCTAACTCTTATCAAAGTTAAGTTATATTTTCCGAGATAATGTATATATTAGATATTATAATCATGCCCAAGATTACTTGTGTAAAGTTTATGTGTAGATTTAGCAATCATTTGAATCTTGTTGCTAAGATGTTAAGCTCGTAAATACATGAGTTGAACTTGTTCAAGTTATGGGAAATAAGAATAGTTGTTGTGCTTATTCTACTCCACCTTCAAGGAAAAAAGATGTTCAGCATTTTGAAGAATATTTGCCTGAGGGAGAAGAAAGCATTGGTAACTTGCAGCATATTAGTGAGAGAGAGATTGAAGACTGGGACACAGACCCTTCATTGCACCCCAAAGCTGGGACTTTATTTCTTGAACGCTCAAAAGTGTCTATGGAAAGTAAGTTATTTTTAAGAACAACAAATCAATCAATTTTTCTTCATTTCCTTAAATTAATGTTAATATATTTTTCCAGATGGTCTGTCTAGAAAAAAAAGTCAGAATCATGTAAGTTATAAGAGTATTCCACTTGTTTTTAACTTTCAACTGTGGTAAAATGTTATTATCAATTTCTGTACTTTTAGATAGCTGAGATTAGAAGTTCCGGACTAAAAAAGAGCAGTTCTTGCTCAACAATATACTTAGATGACAGCACTGTTTCACAGCCTAATTTAAAAAATACTGTAAAGTGTGTTTCATTAGCTATTTACTATCATATTAAAAATAGAACCTCTGAGAGATACATGGAAATTTTTGATGAAAGGAAACATCCATTGACAGTAGGTTGTGTATAAGATGGATTATCAGTGAACATTAATTCCATTGAATTAATTTGCAACATTTTATTTTTGTAGCGAGATGGTGTTCCAGAAGATTATGATCAACATAATCCAGAGCATAAACAGATTTATAAGTTCATTAGAACATTATTTAATTCTGCGCAGTTGACAGCAGAATGTGCCATCATAACTCTAGTCTATCTTGAAAGGTAATTGTAACCCTTATGTTGTAGTTTTAGTTTTATTCAATCATATTTATATCTACGTATTGTCCTAATCTTTACATTTAATTAGTCTGTCATGTCACATTACTGGAAGGTTTAATTACTTTTGATCGACTTTTTGTTTAAAATCTTTGTAGAAGTATTGAATAAGGGCTCATCACTTGGAATGTTGCTAAACTGTGTATACAAGACTTGATGTATGGTAATGGTTTTATAATTTTATGCCGCTTTAGTGGGAGGGGTTATTAATCACAGGTTCCACCATTAGATAACTGCCTCCTATTAATGTAATGTTTGTACCTATTATTTGTTTGGTTTTGGAAGCCCTTCTGTGGCAAACCTAGTCTATTAAGTGAGATTTTGTCCCCAAATATATTGGTGTTAAAAACTGGTACTTGAGTGTGATTTTGCACAACTTTTGTTAAAATAATAGTTCTTTACAAAGTACTGAGCCCCTAACCATTCATGGGTTGTAGTGTTTCATGTTTTTTTTTAATTGGTAGATATGGAATTCAGTAGAATTGATGGAATAGTGTGGTTTTCAGAAATGACTTACATATAGAAGAGAACATTTTGTGGGACATAACAGGAACACATTTAAATATATTGAGTAGGTAGCTGTCTATGTGAATCTCAAGTGTTGTGGGAGAGGGGAAGGAGGGAATTGGAAGAAGAAGGCATGTGAATTTGTTAGTTTTATTGATTTATGTTGATAATTTTTTTCTTTTTTCTCATCCGATATATTTCTTGGTTCAAACTTTTTTTTTGTTCTTATCATTTAATATTTAATGTGCTTAGTTTATGTTTTTTGTTTTCTTAAGTTCAAAATAATGCATTCTGTTTAGTAAAATTTTTAAACCTCTGTAGTCTGCAAACCTCCAACCACTCAATGGATAAATTTTTATGCATAGTTAAGGGTCAATAATACAGTTTTAACCCTAATAAATGAATTTTATGTATACTAATATATTAGGCCAATTTATTATGTGGTATCTATTCATAGTATTTCGTCTTCCATTCTGCAGATTAATGATTTGTTTCGTGCATAATTGAAGAAATGTCTAGTCAATGGAGGTATTTTTAGCAGAAGGAGTCACTCCTTTAGCTCTGGTAGGATTTCCACAAATTCATTCATCCTTATTCAAAAGCTTCTCCCACTTCTTACCTTCCACTTGCGTTTTGTGTTTGTCCTTTCCTTATAGTAAGAGGATATAGCCTTACTGTTCTGTAAGCTATTGGTTTGACAGGCAGATTCTACATAGAACTGTGCTTTGCTAACTTGTAAGCTTATCCATTGCCATGTGGCAATGGAAAATGGCCTGGTATCCTTTGCAGAGCTATAATTCTTCCTCTTATCTCCATAATAGCTGCCATGATTTTACATTTTTCTTCTATGGGTGATTTTCCAATCTTCTATTTTAAATTTCTATAGAGTGGCTTGGGAATCCTTAAATATTGCAGTGTTTTCATCTCTTTAAATCATGGTTTTCATAGCAAGGTAAATAGCTGTATTTCTCCATCAAATTGTCACATTCAGCTCCAACGGTATGGCAATTGGAAGTAACATTATAAACATCTGTCCCAGCTTTCTTGTTAATGCCTGATGCAGAGCAGAACCATCGTTATAAATATGTAGCCATTGATCTGTAGGATGTTCCTCATGAACAGTTTTTAGTGCTGCAGTTCCAAGATCAGGTGCAGGGCAATCCTTGGTAGGGCAGATACAAATATAAGTAGACTTCAGCAGTTTTGTGCTTTGATATATTGGAGATGCTTACATTCTGCCTTTCCTTGGTTGGGTTGGTAAGTCTATATGGTGAAGCATTTCCTCTACTTTTGATAGCGAAGTTTTTTGGGGCTTTAAGCTCTCATTCGCTTTTCAATAGATAAAGCACAGATTTTTTTTTCACTTGTGCTAGCAACTACAAGCTCGAGACCTGCTTGGTATAACATAGTTGCAATAGGAGTTGACTTCACTCCACCAGTAATCTGATTTTGGGCTTTGTCTAATTTTCCTTGTGCTATTTTTGATGAGGTTATCAAAATTTCATCACCATTCTCCACATTAGACCTAACGTATGATTTATGGGTTCTTAATATCTCATATCCCCCATTTTGTCCCTTTTATCCTTTTCCTCAACTTTAGTTTTGATTGACCTTTCTTTTTTATATTTTGGATTTGTTTTAACCAAGTCAGCTTTGAGTCCAATGTGTTACCTTGATGTGTTGTCAGTCCTGGTTAGTTCTTCACTTTTAAGTATGGATGGATGTCATGTTTTTTAGTGCTGAGGCTAAATAATTTGAACATTTTTTTTTTTTTTATAGGCCGTCATTCTATTTTCTTTCACTCTGTGGTATATGTTCAGTTAAGGGTTTTTTTATAGACCATTTATCTATACTGGAACATGTTCTTCAGATTGGTCAGATTCATCAGCATGAAAAAGTACCTGGATTCCTGAAAGCTTAGTCATTATCTTTTCAAATGGGTAATTTTTCATTTATACATGTTAAATTAATTAGACAGACCTTGTGGTACTTCCTGGATAATAAACCACCAAAGCGAATTTTTATAAATCTCTACCCTAGGATAGATCAAACCCATGAAACGAGATTCCCATACATTTCAATTTAGTAATAAGATTTCTCCTCCATATGCTATCTATGCTATCAAAAGCAGCTTGGAAGTCAATAAACACAGCTAATGTATATTGGCTTCTTTGGAAGTGATCTTTCATTTTTAAGAGAATCTTATCACTGCCTCAACCATGTTTCTTGTCTTCCGGAAACCAGCCTGTCAATCTGAAATAATTTTTTTTTTTTGGTTCAATAAAATTTTTACATTCAAACCATAACCATCGTTCAACCAGTTTACAAGGTGTACTTGTGAGATATACAGGGCTGTAACTGTAAACTAAAATTTTTATACTTCTGCTTTCTTCCATTGTGCCTGAACATTGCTTTAATAACACCAACAATATTATATCGTTGTTCGGTATTACAAAAGATAGATAGTCATTGAAATTCATTGAGTTTTGTTTTTGCTTTCTCACTGCCAAAGTTATAGGTAAGCTTTGTATTACTGTAGGAAAAAAAAAGTTGTTAGAATTGAAAATTGTCTCTTGTATTGTTTGGGGTTTTAGGCATGAAGGAACAAATTTGGTTTCATATATGTCTGTCTGTAGTAAAATTTGTGTCCAAGCTCAATAAGTTGAACTGTTTATCTGATTTTAATGAAATTACTTAGATTGTGCGGGTTGCTCCCTTTATCGATTTTTTCTATTAAATCTCTAAAGAGTTTATCAGATTTGGTTAAAATTTGGGATTAGTTTAAAAATGATCAACTTTATCAGATACCTTCTACAACTTTGGCTAACACATTTATTTTCTTTGACACAGCTATATTTTTAAAATGCTTCATCTGATTTGGCCTAAAGTTAGTGGAAAGTTAAAGATCATTGTCGATACAGTATTGTATAAATTTTTGCAAATTTCATATACTTTTAATATTTTCACATGAGCAAACATATTTTCCATTATCTGTATCTCGGAAATAGCTCAAAATTAGAGATTAGTTTAGGCAAGGCTTATTAGTCTAATATAAATTTTATCACTTACTCATAACAATGGCTCATTTGAGATTTATTCTCAAATGACAAGTCACTAACTTTGAAATATTGGTAATTATCTATCCAATAGAAATTTACAAAACGTGGATATTTTCCAGAATAAGCCATGTTCAGTAAAGAAAATCAGAGGATTTAAAAAAAAAAAAACGGTGAGGAATAAGTACTGACCTATGTACTTGGGAGATTTTATTTTTTGTGTGATAATGATTTACTTCTGAAGATTGACAGCCGTACAATCATAACTTGACATTACAATTGTTTCCTTCTTGAACTGTTTATCATTTCCTAAACACTAATTATTAATAATAAAATAAACCACTCTCAAACAATCATATAAGTAAATAATAAAATTAATTATTAATTTGCTATTATTAAGATATTTTATGTATTAAACTAAAAATGTAAGAGGAAGTATATTATCCATTTTTAGGTTGTTAACCTATGCAGAAGTTGATATTACTCCTGGAAACTGGAAGAGAATAGTATTGGGAGCTATACTTCTTGCCTCTAAAGTCTGGGATGACCAAGCTGTTTGGAACGTGGATTACTGCCAAATCCTAAAAGATATAACTGTAGAAGACATGTCAGTTCTCAATTAAAGTTGTAAATTTTCTAGTGTTTTAACTTTAATCCATTTATGTTATATAGAATTCTAGTATTCAATCTATATTACTATTTAATTTAATTCAATCTGGTTTAAAAATCCTTTTATGATAATAAATCTTTATTTTTTATTAAAGTATGCGGCTGTATTTAACAAACCAGGTAGTGTGGTAGCTGCTTTAATTAAGTTACAATTTAGTCAAGTAATCACCAATTTAACTGAGTCAATGCTTTAATGGATGATCATCTAAAGATGACCCAATTACCTAAAATATATGACAACCGACTGGAGGCTTAATTTATAGACACTCTGTTTCAGGTTAGAGCATATGAATCTTTGTGGCCACTTGAGCTTTGGCTCGCCTAGATGGCATTAATTTATGGTTCTAGGCTGATTGGTCTCTTATTGAAGGGATGTATTTCTCTATCACTGCCGATATATGTTCCGAATGTACTACCAATTACTATGTCTGAAGTGACAGCTGTTATTCCTATATCAACAAAAAAATTAAAAGTTGATTACTCAAATCGTCCTGTACTAATTTAAAATAATTTAAATCATTACTTAAGCCAGGCAAATTTTCTTGATCAAATACTACATTACTCTAAAGAATCTGTGATCAGAGTAGTAGCGAGTATAAAAAAAAATTTAAGTACATATCCTGTCCTGTTTTCTCTTAATTTATTTTTCATTCTCCAGGCATTTACTTAAATTAACATTTGAGGAGCTGTAGATCAAAATACCTTTGTCAATTTTCTGATAAAAATCATTTTATCTTGGAATTGTGAATTATCTTTGACAAGAAATATAGTGTGAATTTTTTTGATCATGTTTCTTTTGAATGATTTATAGAGCTTTGAAGTTTATTGTCCTCTGCTAAATAAATTTCCTTAATTTGATAAGTTTTTATTTGAATCAAAGTGAAATGACAAAATCCATTATGTCTTATTATTTTTTTTTTAACATTAATATCTCATTGAACAGCCCTGATGAAGATGTGCTAAATTTAGGCTCTTAATATATAGTAACCATATTTTTTTTTAGTGTAGTGTTTCTTGGCCGTAGCCCGAAACATGCCCTTATTGATTTATAGACAACCCATCTATACACTATAAAAACATTTTTATAAGTTGCACGCATCACACAACTTTCACTTACTGCACTGAAAGAAGTAAACTTCAAACAAAACATTTCTATTATTCTGTTTCTATAAAAATTTGTATTTTAGTTTTTCTTGAGTTATAATTTGCAATCATCAACATGGTTCCTGCAAAGAATACAGTGATGTGACAAAACCGTGTTGTGTACATATGATTAAAATCAAGAGATATTATGCTAGGCTGTCTCTCTAAACTGTTGTATTTGGTTCTCCTTTGGTCAATTATCAATTTCTTTTATAATTTATATTTATCCCTTTTTCATTACTATTAATGATGCAAAATGGTTAATTATTTTAAGTAAAAATTAAATTAAAGATACATTACTGAAAGATTTTATGAAATCTTTTAAATTGATCCCTGTGGATAATTCCTAGCTAATATTAAATGTTACTTGATTATTCATTGACATTCCAAGTTAAATCAAAATAGTTGAAACCATTTTTGATATAATTGATTATATAAAGTGGCACTTCCAATAAGTTGATTTTTACAAAGAATGTTGCTGTTATATCCCGAGCATACATCTGACCCTAAATATTTTATTTCAGTTTCTTGCGACTTTCCTTTTTTGAGCTAAACCATTCATGAGCAAAACACCCACCCCCATTATGCAGGACTTGGTTAGACCTCAAAATGTGTATTTGCTTGGAATACACATTTTTTTATGAAAGGAGAAAAAGAATGATAAAATAAATTAGAAGGGGGGGGGATAATATAAGGAATATTAATGGTTTGGGATATCGGTAAAAAAAAGGGGGGAGATTAGGGTAGGAATGGTTGTTGTTAGTAAAAGGAAGTTAATTGTGTTTGATTAGGAGCTTTAGGATATCTGGAGATCAGAGGAATATAATATTAATCAACTTCCTGTTCAAAAGGCTTTCGTTGAAGATTTATATGGGTAGATTATGAAATAAGATGTTTTTGTTGGTTAGGAATTGTAGCAAGGATAGAAGATTTCTCTAAGTTGAAGGAATGGTTAATGGTCAAAGTATGTTTATATAGTTCGGAGGTGGATAGTGGACTCCGAACATGCCTTGATGTATATTTTTGTATTGTATTATTTCTTTCATTTAATCTTTAATTTTCTTTTTTTATATATTAGTAGATATGTATGAATATCTACTCAAATTTTTATATATTATAAGGATTGTCATACTTCATTGTCCTAATACTTTATGGTTATCTTGTTTTGCTTTGACCTAATCAAGACTAAAATGTCAGTAGACATTAAAATAACTGTTGAAACTAAATTGTTACCTGTGTGATTTTCTTTTCTGTCCAAACTCTCCAACCAACTTCTCTTTGAATTAATTCTGTGATCTATGTTACTACTATATTAGATGCTGTATTTTTATTTTTATTTTTTGGCCTAGAAATTTGTAATAGGCTTATTTATTTTTCCTTATTATCTTTTGTAATGAATTTTTTAGTCTTAGAAGATAACTAATTACATATATGTATATTTGTTTTATAGGAACGAACTAGAAAGGCAGTTTTTGGAAATGCTTCAATTTAATATAAATGTACCTTCCAGTGTATATGCAAAATATTATTTTGATCTAAGAAGTTTAGCAGAAGCAAACGACTTAGCATTTCCTGGGGAACCTTTAAGCAAAGAACGAGCACAGAAACTTGAAGCTATGTCTCGTATCTGTGAAGATAAGGTAACTGCTGAATTGCTCAAGAATGGACTTAAAAAATGGTCGAGTGTAGATAATGTCAATGCTATGGGAAATATTGCACCCAGGCGAAGTGTTGCCATCCTCTCATGAACTTATAATATAAGATATCTTCATCATATCCATTTAATGAACAGGTATACGTGTCTTCTCAATACTTCTTTTTTTTTTTCTCTAAATGAATGTGTATCAAATTTGTGTGATATGTTATACTAGAGAAATGAGTTCTTGACAATAAAATTTAAGTTACTGTTATATCACTGGATTATGCATAAATAAATTTAAATCGGTCTATGCAGTGATATGTTTCTTACAGTTTTATATCAATAGATGTTTGATTCTTAAAGAATTAGTAATTTTTGAGATGTATTTTTAGATTTCATAAAAAATCTGACTGATTAATTGGGACTGCTTTCTTTACTAATTTTAAATTTTGGTATTGTTTTCATCAATATGGTAATTCTATGTTTGTTTCTTTTTAACCTTTCCCATAAAAATTTAGAAAAGCCATAAAATAAATGATTATTAATTTTTTTAATCTGCTGTAATTATGTGTTTTGAGAGCCTCTATTTTCACATTCACATTCAATTAATTAAAACATTAATAAAAGGAACTTTGCCCATTTAATCCGTAAAATATTTCCTTAAGACACTCACCAAAGTAATTTACTGTAAATAATAATTATTGTAAAAATTAATGTTTAATAACATTGTTAGATAGTAACAAATATTTTATGTAAAGGAAGATATTTAAATATAGTAATCATCGATCATTAAATATTTTATATAATTATTTAAATCTCGATATTTTGATTAGAAAGATATTTTAACAGGCAATAAATTGAATTTTTTTTTTAATTATTATTTATTAGTTAGTTTTCTTGACTCTCCTAGCATTGTACATTCCAAGTTGAGCACCTGTCATGTATTGTGGTATAAAATAATATTGTTTCATGTTATTCTTTGAGGGATTTTTGTTCATCTATCAATTTTAGAAAATGCTTAATACAGTTTTACAAAAAACCAATTGCATTCAGTGGTTTCTGTAATTTTTTTTTTCTTTTCTTTTTTTTTTTAACTTTATTGTTAAAAAAAATAATCATAAATTTTTTATATTGTACAGTATAGTAGTAATTGATGTAAGTGGTGTATACACCACCTTCTACCCCATTTTTTGTTCTTACTTGCTATGTTTAAAGTATTTTCTAAATGAATCTTTAGAACCACAAAGATGAGAAAATAAAAACATGTGAATTTCTACCAAATGTAAAACTTAGTTAAAATTTTCTCAAATTTTACATACTTATTTAATAAAATTTTATTTTATTAAATACTTATGTAATAAAATAAAATTCTTATGCTATTTTTGTTAACAGCTACAGTAAAATGAACATATT